>NC_031788.1:1260630-1261081 GCF_001522545.3 Parus major
GCCCTCACCGCCCCACACCGACCCGCACGGCCCCCGCAGCGCCCCCGCAGCCGGAGCCGCCCCCGGGCCTTACCGGGGCTCCCTCCGTCCCCGGGGCACCGAGGGCCCCCGCGGGTGTCCCCTCTCCCGGGTGTCCCCTCTTCCCTCCCACGTCCCTCCTGACGCCCCCCGGCCACGGGCGGGGTCCCGCGGAGGCACCCGGTACTTCCAGTACTTTCATCCCGCTGAGCCTCCTCTGTCACCCCATGCAGGACGTGCGGCAGCAGCTCCCAGGGATGCCGGGCTGCCCACCCGTGAGCCGGGCCCGGGAGATCTCCACATCAGCAGCTGAGCAGACTTGTGCATTTTGGGGGGGCCAGGGCAAGCAGCCCCCTCAGGAGATGTAGATGGAAAGGGGAGGTTATTGCTCTTCAAGGTGTGTGTGCAGCCACAGCACAGACAAAGGGAATGC
>NC_031788.1:1261405-1282245 GCF_001522545.3 Parus major
AGGGATGCAGTGGATGCACAGCAGGGATGCAGTGGATGCACAGCAGGGATGCAGTGCGGCCACTCTGCTCTCAGTAAAACCCCTGAGTATGGGCTTGGCTCTCACAGATGGGCACAGAGAGGCTGCACACTCAGCCCTCTCTGTCCCCCTGTCTGGCAGACACTGAGCAGTGAAGGCTGGAGGGAGGCGCCAGCCCAGCCCCAGGTCTGGTTTCCCCATTCCCAGAGCCTGTGGTGGCTCCCAGCTCAGTTCCCAGTGCCCTCTGCTCAAGTGCATTGTGCAGGGCTCCCAACATCACCTCGTGCCCTGACTGCCCTGCAGTGCCTGCCTTTGCTCCCTTACCTGGTGGCAGAGCTGCCCTCGGTGACACTCCTGGTGTGAGGGACAGAAAAAGCCTCCATGGTGTGAGGAAGGCCGGGGGACCCTTCCCAGCAGAGCAGCTCCAAGCTGGCTGCCTGTGCTGGTGCCCTGCAGCCAGGCAGTCACAGCGTGTCAGCACACAGCAGGGCTCTGTGCCAGCTGCCTCTGGGTGCTGCTCCTCAGCCTCCTCCCCAGTGCCCCAGAGAAACCTGTGCTTCCCAGTGCTCCAGGGAAACAAACCTGTGCTTCCCAGTGCCCCAGGGAAACAAACCTGTGCTTCCCAGTGCCCCAGGGAAACAAACCTGTGCTTCCCAGTGCCCCAGGGAAACCTGTGCTTCCCAGTGCCCCAGAGAAACCTGTGCTTCCCAGTGCCCCAGAGAAACCTGTGCTTCCCAGTGCCCCAGGGAAGCACAGACCCCTCAGCACCACGGCTGGGCTGGAGCACTGCAACGAGGCGGGCTTTGTTTCAATGCTTTAGAAAGTGCCTCCTTTATTAGCCACACTGAGGCTTTTTCCCTGACAAACCACATACCAGCAGAGAGTACCAGGAACAAAATGAGGCTGCATGGTCCAGTGGTTCGAGCCAAGGCAGCGATGCCAGCAGGATTGTGGGCTCTAATCCCCTGCTGAGCTGTTGACTCACTGTACAAACTCAGGCAGGTCCTGCCGCTTTGTGCCGAGGAGAAGCCCAGCTGGAAAGTTGGGTAAATAGCAGGAACCTCTTGGAAAAAGAAACACCCCACTGCATGGGAGCAAACTTGAGGAGGGCATTCATTTACAAATAAATATTCCAGCTGGCTGCTGAGATCCCCTGTGCAGGCACAGCTTTCCCTTCCAACCTTCCACTGCTGCACAGCCTTAACGGGCAGCGCTGGAGAGGAGCCTTGCTTGGTGCTGGGGTGGCTGCCCTGCAAGGGACAGCATTTGCTGCACAGGACACTACTGGTGTGAATTTGTAGGGAATTTATACAGGAGAAAAGCTGCACTGTGTTGTCGATAAAAATAATTGCAGTTGTGTGCAAGCTGCTGTGACTGCCTGCATTCATCTTCCAGGCCTTCAAAGGGAAAACAGTGATGGCTGCTCAGGAGGCTCTGTCACACTCCAAAGGAAAATCTGGGAAATGTAAATGTTGATTCACCCTTTTAAGTGAATTTGGGTCAGGTAAGTCAGTGGGTGACTGCATTGGCAGCATTCTGAGCACAGATATTTTTTATGTCACTGCCCCCTTGGGATGTAACATTCCCTTTGGGAAGCCAAGGAGCTGGAAGAAGAATGTAGAGAACAGATTTCCCCAGTGAATCCTTCACTCTGCTTCTCACACTAGTGCAAACAACCCAGCCTGCCTTCCCCTGACACCCAAGCTAAAGCCTGAAACTCTCCACCAGTCCTGAAGGCATGGAAAATGCACCTCTGCCTGCTGAGGAAAAGAGCTTCCCTGGCAAAATAATCCCCTGTGAGCTCTTGGTGACCCCAGCTGTGCTGGACTCTCCTGACTATCCAGTAACTGATAAATGAGCTTTCCTGCATCCCAACTCCTGCTGCAGTGACTGGAGCAATGGAAATACCACACATGGCAGATGGGCTGGCCAGGGAGGGGACAGCAAGACTTCTCTTTTCCCCCAGAAAACACTAAGGAATTGTAAATTTTACAAAGTCTTCAGGAACTTAACTGAAAATTAGAAGATATTTCAAGAAATTTAAAGACATTTAAAGGAGCTTCCATTTGTTCAGGTATTGTTTTCAGATGAATTTAACACATTTCCAGAAAACACAGCTGTTTTAAACCCCAAATGCAACCACCACTCAGCTGGTGGGGCTGTCCTTCTGCCTGTCCACTGTCCAGAGTCCAGCCTGGTTTCCCATGGGTGCACAAGGGAAACCTTGGAGCTTCCTGCAATGTCAGTGTGAGCAGAGGGACCTGGGAGCCCTGGGAGCTCCATGGGAAAATCTCCTCTTTGGAGAGTGAGATAATTTTTGCAACCCAAGTGAGGATGTCCTGACCAGATTCCCATTGTCCAGCAGAATCAACCTGAAACAACACAAAAAACACAAATAAATGAGGACTGGTATAAATTGCAAAGGGCTGGCAGATGTTTTATGGTTCATTTGGGCATCAAGCTTTTGCCAGATTTTTAGGAGCCCAGGGAGACATCCTGCATCAAAAGGGGAGTGGGCAGAGGTGAGGGGGGATTCTGCCCCTCTGCCCACTCAGGTGTGACCTCACCTGCAGAGCTGCCTCCAGCTCTGGGGACCCAACAGAAGAGGGATTTGGAGCTGCTGGAGTGAGTCCAGAGGAGGCCACAGAGATGCTCCAAGGGCTGGAGCCCCTCAGCTCTGGGACAGGCTGGGAGAGCTGAGGGTGTTCAGCTGGGGAAGAAGAGCTTAGAGCTCTTTCCAGTGTTTTAGGCTTATAAAAATGAGGGAGAGCAACTTTTTCCACAGGCAGATGGTGACATGACAAGGGGAAATGATTTTAAACTAAAAGAGCAGATATTTAGATTGGTTATTAGGAGAAAATGTTCTCTCTGAGGGTGGGCAGGCCCTGGCACAGGGTGCCCAGAGCAGCTGTGGCTGCCCCTGGATCCCTGGCAGTGCCCAAGGCCAGGCTGGATGGGGCTGGGAGCAGCCTGGGACAGTGGAAGGTGTCCCTGCCATGGCAGGGGGTGGAACTGTGTGGTCTTTAAGGTCCCTTCAAACCTAACCCAAACCAGTCTGGGTCTCTGGCTCTATCTCCTTGAGACCCTCCAAGCTCTTTCATTCCAGCAAGTTTTCCCTTCCCAATTTACCTCTGCAGTGACTCTGGCCTGGCTTATGGGGAGGAAAGCAAAGAGGATCAGCACATCCTCCAGCAGTGCCTCTGGAATTTATTTCTACATGGAAACCTGCTCTTCATGAAGGACATAGATAAGAGCAGTGCAGCTTGGGGCCCAGCTCCAGGGTGCAGCTGTGGAAAAAAATCTCCTGCAAGGAAGAGCACCTTGGAGCTCTTGGAGCTCCACTTTCCAAGCCCAGAGCAGTCAGCTCTCACAGCCCTGGTGTTGGAAGGCCCATCTGCAGCCATCAGCCATCTCTGCTGAGGATGCTCCATGGCACTGACGGACACGGAGATGCAGCAGGAGCTGGAGCAGGGCTGTGTTGAGGTGAAGGAAGCCCTGCCTGGCACAGGGGGACAGAGCTTGGGCTCTGCAGAGGAGCACCCAAAGCCTTTATTCCCTAAATCCCCGCAGCACAGAAAAAGGGGTGTGCATCTGTGCCTTTTGGGAAGAGGTTATTTTGGGAATCCCCGCCTGAGCTGCTGCTGCTGCTGATGCTCTGCGATAACAACCTTTCATGGCTCTTGCTTGTTTATGCAGGGCATGAAAAGGCCCTTTGTGCAGCTCGGGGAGCTGGCTGCCAGCTGGGATCAGTGAGATGCTCCCTGTGTGCTCCTCGGCTCCTCAGCAAAACCCCCCACAGGAGCTTGGGGGTGCCCATGGGCAGGGGTTGGCACCCCACAGAAGAGGGGACACAGCTGCTGCAGCTCCTGGGCACCTCCTGCCCTTCACACCTTTGGGTGGTGGGAACGCTGGGGAGCTCAGGAAAATGTGTGCACCCAAAGAAAACATTTCCAGCTCTTGATGCCATTTTCCTCTGGGCTGTTTGGGTGGGATCCCAAGCTCAAAGGGACAGATGTCATCAGGGACCATCACCAGATCTGGTAATCAAGCCCTTATTATCCCTGTGTGTCTGGAGTCCTGGAGCCTTGGGGGATGAGCAGACATCCTACTGCCTTCATCCTTCGCTTCCCAGTGGTTCCCAAGGACCTTCTCCCCAAATGCTGTCAGTGCCTGGCCTTCACAGAGTTGTAGATAGTAATGCACATGGTGGAAAAATAGGACTAAAAGGGCAGGAAATGCATTTTTTTAATTAATCAAAGAGATTAATGACCCGTGTCACAGTTAGGGCACATCCCACTTGCTGCCTTGCAGGTAGCAGGACTGCAGCGGGAAGCATTGGAGCGCCCCTGGGACACTGGGAGGAAGGAATATTTGCCCCTGAGACCCAGGGCAGAGTGTGGGGTCCCTGGTGCCACCCAGCACAGCTGTAACCAGAAGAGCACTGGTGCTGCAGCAGAGCTGGGGGCAGGAGAGAGTGACAATATTGGCAAGGGGTTCCTGCTGTGCTGTGGGGAGTGAGGGATGAGGAAGGGCTGGGCAGGTCCTGCTCCAGCAGCAGTTCCAGCCCCTGGTGTGGGTCCTGGGCCCACTGGATGTGCTCCCTCCTTAGCCAGGCTTCCTGCACTGACCAGCTGGATGGAATCCTGCAGCACCCCTGCAGAGCAGCAGTGCCATCCTGTGTGGGGATGCCAAACCTCTGTCCCAGACTGTGCCAGGCAGAGCAATGGGACATCCCATGTTTTCCCATCCTGAGGCTGCCAGGAAAGCACAGTTCTCCTGAGGGAGCCCCTGGCACAGGCCTGCCATGCTCTGATTCAAGGGAAGGCTCTAACAGCTTAATAACTGCCAGCTTGGAGGTGGCAGGGTCTGAGCACAGATGAGGGACACCAGCCTGTCCCCCTGAGAGCAGCCAAGGCCTCCCAGCTGAACCCCAAGAGTGAGGGCAGGGACAGCTGGAGAACAAGGTGTGAAAAGAGGAGTGGATGTGGTGGCATTTGCTCCTTTAACCCACCCTGCCAATATCACCCCTCTGGGTGACATCTCATCCTCTCAGCTCCTGTGTCCCTCATGCCCTGGTGAGAAGGATGCTCCTCACCACTGCCTGTCCTGTGTCCCTCAGCTTCAGCAGCCCCAGAGGAGGCTGCAGTGCCAATTACAGCAGGAACCCCAGGACCCCCAGCCCCTCCACTGACCTGGGGGACTGCACCAGCAGAAAGTGGCATTTCTGCCCCAGAACCTGACATTGTCCTGCATAACCTTTTCTGCTGAATGAGCTCTTCCTTTTCAGTGCAAACATCTCCAGACTGTATGGATTTTTCTATTAAGAGCTGTGGATTTGAGATATTTGAGATGAGCAGATACAGCCCCCAGTGTCCCAGCACACTGAGCTAAGTGACCATGTGAAAATCTTGGCTTCTAACCCTGCTGGGCACAGCACCAGAGGTTCCATCCCTGGAAGTGTTCAAAAGGCGTGGGACTGTGGCACCTTGAGGTTTAGTGATGACCACAGTGGTGCTGGTGAGTGGTTGGACTTGATGATTTTGGAGCCTTTTCCAACCTCAGTGACTCAGTGGTTCAATGAAAGGCAGGAAAATTGGAAAGTTAAAAGCTGGAATGGCAGAAGATAAATCAAGAGAGGGTCAAGAAAGATCTAAGGAGCTGCTTAAGTGGAAAAGTCCCCAAGCCATGTGGAACTGCTGCAGCCTGCACAGCCAGCCTGGAGAATTGTCCCCCAGAGTCCCACAGCACTGGTGGCTGAGCTGGCCCATGGGGGGACACTGAGGACTGATGGTCACCTGGCCACAGCCTAAGGAACTTAATGACCTCCACTCCACCAGCAGCATCCCAGCCATCATTTAGCTCTAATTATCAGCCTAATTACTGGGTCTTGCAGCACGTGTCAGGTTACAGAGTGCTCACATGAGCCTCTTCCCACGCTGGGTCCTGAGGCTCCCACACATCTCTGTGGGCATTCACCTGGGGAAACCCAGGGAGCTGGAGGTCACCCTGCTGCTGCCAGGCAGGTTCCTCTGCCCCAGGCTGGCCTGGCATCTCTCAAGGACCTCTTTCAGGTTCATACCTGGTGACTGTAAATGTTTGTGGGTTTAAGACACACTTGAGGCTCAGTTTCACACAGGGAGGATTTGGGATTGCTGTAGGAAGAACAATACTTTCTTTCCCAAGGCTCCCCAGCAGTTTGTGCTTCCTACCTGGGTTCCATACCTGGGAAAGAGGTGGAGATGATTCCCTTGTCTGCTGATGCAGAGAGGCAGAGGAGTTGTAGGGATGTGGATCATAACAAGCAGTATAACCTCCAGTATCTTCAAAGCAATCAGTGGTTATTGTGGTTACAATATGGTCCAATGTGGTCCAGTGTGGTTACAATCCCTTCCTGGGATCTCTGCTGAATGAACTGAATCCAGGAAAAGTTTCCCCCTGGATACAAAAACAAAACCACCAGGGCTGGATGAGGGCTGTGCTGCAAGGATTTGCCAGGTAGAAGAAAGAAGTCTCTGGTCTGGGATTAGCAAATGGGGAGAGCTGAAGAGCTTACAAGAACCTCTGCTGAAGCCACATTTGGTGCTAAACACCCTGGACTGAGGTCTGCATGTTGCCATGGTACTCCCGCGTCTGGATGCAGGATTCACATGGCTCCCATCTCTCAGCAAATGTCTCAGAGAACGCCAGAAATTCCCCCAGAGCCTGGGCAGAAACAGATCTCAGTGTCCCAAGTGGAGCTATAGGGTGGGCCAGCCTTCCCTGCATACAAAAAGCCAGGTGTCCTGTGTTTTCCCAGGAGCCACGATCCCACTGCTGCTGTGAGTGCAGCAGGAAGGGCACGGGCAGGTCAGGCAGTGTCTCCCCTCCATGGGCACCCATCTCACTCCCCCTCAGTCCCAGGTACTCTCCAGATGCTGAGCCCCTCCTGCTGTGTCCCAGCCCTCTCAAGGGTCAGCCTTTGGCCCCTGTCTGATGGAAACTGGAGCTCTGCAGTTCTCAGGACAGAAGAGCCTCTCCCTGACACCCAGCCAGCAGCAGGGAGCACCGGGACACCAGGGACCCTGGATCAGCCAGATCCAGACCCAGCTGGATCAGTGCTTCTGCTGTCACTGCCAGGGGACCTGCAAGTGCCAGGAGCAGGAGCTGTTCATGTTCCCTCCATCCCTGCTCTGTCTGGAGCAGGCAGGGTGGGGGCTGATGGCTGGCTGGCCCCTGGCATCACTCCCCACGCCTGCTCTCCTCCCAGTCCCTTCCCAGCTGCCTCCCAGTCCTGGGAGAACAGCCTCAGTCCTGCCCTCTCCAAGGGACTTGTGTCCCCCAGCCTGATGGGACACTTGTCCTGGCCTAGGACACAGGGCCTGGTCCCAAATGGCCTAACCCTGATGGGGTGGGAGCCCCTGGGAACTGAGCCCTGGGCAGCTCATCCAACCTTCCTGCTTCCAGTGCCTGGGAAGGTGTGGCAGGACAGTCCCTCCCTGCTGGACGTGGTGGCCATGAGCATCTGGCAGCCTGGGGGAAGTTAACAGGAAAAGCCTGAGCCAGGATTGCTGAATTACAGCCATCCCTTCCAGAGGGGATTTGCAGCCAAACTCCCAGGGAAAGGCTCCTGGTTGGGTCCCCATTCCTGGCTCTGCCCCACTGCTGGGGCAGGAGGGCACCACAGGGACTAAACCAGAGCCCAGCCCTGGCTGTGCCACCAGGACCATCAGACCACTGGGATCCACGGGCAGGATGCAGCAGGGAGCTCTGCACCTTCATGGGGTCCCTGAGCCTCGGGGTCCCTGAGCCTCGGGGTCCCTGAGCCTCGGGGTCCCTGGCATGTGGGGCTGGTACAGTGCTGGGGCTGGTACAGAGCTGTGCCATTGTCTCCCCACTCTTGTCTCCATCCCAGACATCCCTGGGCCCAGCCTGGAGGTGGCTCCTCAGTGTGTTGAACCTGGAAAAGCTCTGCTCTCCCCTCTCCCCAGGTCTGGCCACCCCAGCCCCTGGCAGGATGTTCTTGGTGCTCCAGGGTTGTGCTGAGCCTCCCTCTCCTGCAGCCTTGGCCCATGGTGTGTCTCCCTGTGGGGCCCAGGCCCACAAGCAGCACAAGAAATGGGAGGTCAGGTTCTCAGTGAGGTTCCACCGAGGACACGGGACCTCCGGCCTCCCCCCATGAATGTCACGGGACAAGAGCAGCTTCTGCACAGGGCTGCCACTCCCCTGAGACACAGCAACACAAGCCCACAGCTGAGCTGAGAAGTCAGGACTGGGGAAACAAACCCTGTTTTCTCCCAGATTCCTGCTTCCCTGGGCTCCAAGCAACATCCACTGCAGCCTCTGGCACGAGCTGCCCCTGACCCTGGCCGAGGGCAGCCAGAGCAGCGTCCCTGGGGCTGCCAGGGCTCAGCCCCCCACGTGCTGTGAGAGCATTTCCAACGCTCCACAGCCCATTTCCCTGGCCCAGGCACCCTGGCAGCAGCACACAGTGAGATCCCAGCCTTGTTACTGCTCGTCACATACAGGGTCATGAATAATATTTAGAAAATAAAGATCTGTGCAGAGCCAGCCCCTGCCAGGGATGTCCAGCGCCCAGCTGGAGCCTCTCCCAGCAGCGCAGGACCAGGCTTGATGGTGGGAGCCTCTTTTCAGGGTATTTATTTGTGGTGCTGAGACCTCCAACCCCTGCCAGCTTCAGCTGCTGCTGGTGGATGGGTCCAGAAGTCAGGAGAGGGGAAGTGGCCTGTGGTGCTAGCTCTGCTCCCTGGCCAGGGCTCCTGTGGTCACCGTGCTCTTGTTTGACCCCTTGCAGACAGTGCAGGGCTCACCAGAGCTCCCCCAGCCCCAGGGGATGGCAGCTGAGCACAGGGAAGGGGAAGGACAGGAGCCACGGAGCCCTCAGTGCTGGCAGAAGCCAAGGGGCCACGTGCCCTTGGCACAGGGTGCCCTGGGCAAGGCACCAAACCTCTCCTGAGCCCTGGTCCTGCCCCAAATGCCGGTGGGAAGGGCTGGGAAGCTCAGTGTTTGGGTGGCACACGGGCTCAGCAACACTCCAGGCAGTCCCTTTGGGGAGGAATGTGGATACTCAGCACCTGTGTGGGTCAGACCCTCTCTGATCACAGTTCTGAGGTGCTGGAGCCTGGGGAGGAGCCCTGAGGGCCCTGCTGCAGCTGGGGGCACAGGGACCACCAGCCAGAGCTGATTCCTGGGCCAGCTGGGTGCTGTAGGGACGTGCTCCTGTGTTCCACAGTGACACAGCTGGAGATCCCCAGTGGCCACTGGGTCCAGGGGGAGCCACTCCACTGTGTGCATATCTCCCCAGCAAAACCAGTGTTTGTGGGGTGTCCATCCCCACCTCGGCCCTTGGGATGTACCCTGAGAGTAACTCAGCCTAGAGGGCTCCTGGCTTAGGGCCTCAGCACCCTCAACACATGTGCCTGACCTGTCCTGGGGGGAAGCAGTGCCCTTTCTCCAGGCCTGAGTTCAGGGAGCTGGTGGCCAGTGGCCATCAGGGGTGGGCAGCACTGACAGACTGGAGGTGCTCAGGTGGACAGGCCCAGGTGAGCCCTGGACATAAGCACCAGCACAGAACCACCAGGGATTTCCTCCTGGCACAAACCACTTGGCTTGTGGGGGCCCTGGGGAATCCATCCTGCCCCCTCAGCTTTGGTGCTTTGCCTATGGGGCACATTCCCATCCCCACCCACCTGCCTGGCCCTGGTCACAGGTGACTGACCCTCACAGGTCACCAGGGGAGGACAGCCCAGGCTGTGCCCTCCTCCAGCACCATCTGGCTCCTCACTCCACGGCTGGCACTGCTCCCCAGCCCTGCAGGCCCTGCAGACACGCAGGGTTTGGCCAGAGGAGAAAGATCAGTGCCTGGTGCTGGGGAAAGCGGCTGCTGAGCTGTGCTGAGGCAAGGACTGCGCTTTGCTGTGCTGCAGGGGATGGAACAGGATGGAAAACACTCCTTATTGCTGGGAAATGGGTCTGTGAGCAGTGAGCACAGCCTGGGACAGCCATGGTGACACCCCAGTGTGTGACACTGCCCGCAGCTGCACTGCACGAGGATCAGGGATCAGCCCGGGGTACACGGGCCCAGCTAGACCTGACACCTCAGAAGGGACATTTTCTGGCAAAAGCTCTTAGGCATCCTTAGAAATACCACTGGAAATGTCAGCCCTTGAGCACCAGACCCAGCTGACAGTGGAGCAGAGCCAGGTTCTGCCACCTGCTCCTGCTGGCACAAAGGGCAGATGGGTCAGAGGGACTGGTGAGACACCCACCCTCAGAGCAGATGTGGGGAGCCTGTCCTGCCCTCCCTCAGAGTCCCTCCCTGAAGAAACCTGGAGAGGGACTTGGGACAAGGGCCTGGAGTGACAGCACAAGGGGGAATGGTTCCCACTGCCAGAGGGCAGGGATGGATGGGATATTGGGAGGGAATTGTTCCCTGTGAGGAACAGGGGACAGGCCCTGGCACAGGGTGCCCAGAGCAGCTGTGGCTGCCCCTTTATCCCTGGCAGTGCCCAAGGCCAGGCTGGATGGGGCTGAGAGCAGCCTGGGACAGTGGGAGGTGTCCCTACCATGGCACTGGATGGGCTTCAAGGTCCCTTCCAACCCAAACCATTCCAATACTCTGGGATTCCACAGGAGAACAGGGCCCAATTTCTGACAGCTTGGTGCTGATTTATCCTCCAAAGGCAGAATTTCCTTCACAAAGCGCTGTTAGGATTAGCAGCCATGATCCATGGAAACCTCAGCTGCAGAAGGTGGATGTTCCCTGACTGTGTGAGCTCTTTGTGGCTGTAATTGCTGGGATAAATACGAGCACTTCATTTCTATTAAGGAAAGATTTTAGCACCAAAATTAGCATTATCATCTCTTATCAAATGCTGATAACACCCTTTCCCAGACCAGCCTTTTTCCATGACAAGGCTCTGAGCAGCAAAGCAGCAGCTCCCTGCTGTCACATTTTCAGCCCAGGCCCTGCAGCCCAGGAGCAGCTCAAAGGAACTGAAATCAGCTGGAAAATGACTCTCAACCAGCCTTGCTAAATTGCCATGAAAATTTAACAACCCAAGTGCAAAACCCCTCTGCCTGTTTGCTTTTGCCATCATGGCAGAGGATGGGAATCAGGTGCTATTGTCACCCCCAGCCCACCCCAAAGGGACACGGCTCTGTCACCCAAGGGCAACACCAGCCCCTCTGCTCACGGGTCCCAGGGGCACCACGTGTCCATGCCTTGTCCACAGAATCATGGTTTGGGTGGGAAGGGTCCTTAAAGACCCTCTAATTCCAGCCCCTGGCATGGGCCACAAATGGCCACCAGTGAAACACAGCCAAGGCCACAAAGTGTCCTTCCCTGTCCTTCTGTCACCAGCAGAACCTGACCCTCTTTCAGACACCTCAACTCCTGGGCAGCAGCTCTGCTTCTGGACACATCAAGTGGAGACCTGTGCTCCCCCAGCCCGCTGTCCCAGCACCAGCTGCCTGGACACTGGAGTGAATTTGAATCCATGGAAGAGGGTTTGAGGCTCCCTGAGTACATCAGAATGCCAGCCCTGTTCCCACTCCCTCTGCCCCTGGAGAAGGGGACAGCTGGAATTCTGATTCCCAGCCCAATGGGGTCCTTTTCCTGAGGACAAACAGTGATGTCCCTGCAGGACGCCCCATCCTCAGCTACACCTGAACTCCATCAACCCAAGACCCTCCATCTTGGTTGCTAGAGCTTGAGAGGTTTCATTTAAAGTCCAGTGTTTTGGAAAAGCAGTCCCATAGATCCTAAAAGAAACACTCTACGAGGGAGTTGTGGATATTCTGTTTGATTGGATGTTACTGAAAATTCATTTGTGGGGTTGAGATGTTGTGTAAGGGATGGGAAACCTGGGCTGGAGAAAGGTGTCCTTGCTCATGGCAGGGGTGGAATGAGATGGTCTTCAAGGTCCCTTCCAACCCAAATCCTTCTGTTATTCCATGATCCTGTCCTCTAAGTGAACCTGGCCCCTCTACTGCCCTGTGCCACAGCTGAGGCTGGAGCTGCTCCTGCATTGGCCAAGCACCTACAAAGTGGGCACTGGTTCCACCTGGCACAGAGAGAAGCTCCTCAGATACCAGCTGGCCCTCTTGGTTTTTCTTTAACCAGGAGGTGAAAGAGAATGTTGAAAGGCTCTCTGTTTGCCAGGAGGAAAACTCCTGGAGGTTAACCATTAACTGGCACCTGGTGGAGGGGGAAAGGAACAGCCTGGGAGGCTGGAAGCTCTTGGCCTGTGTGTAAATCCCATTTATCCTGGTCAGGCTGTAACACTGGAAGGGAGAGAGGCAGATCTTGTGAGGCTGAGCACACAAGGGAGCCTCCAGAGAAGGCAGGAGGAGGTGGGGAGGGTGAGCAGCCATCTGCTCACAGGTCTGCACCCCAGCCCTGCCTCCCAAGGGACCCCGGGGAACATGCACCAGGAAATGGTTCTGGTCTTGGGCACTTTCACTACAGAGCCTCCCATGTCCATGGATGTCACAGGATGGGATTTCCTGGCTCTCCATTCTCCATTCTCCAGCTGGGGAAGCCCCAGTAGGGCCAGGGCAGGAGTGGAGCTGTCCCAGCGGCTCCCAGACCAGCTCTGCTGGATGTTCACATGTGCTGCTGTCCAAGAAGGGAATTCAGGGATGTGGGACAGGGCATTTGGGGGACACACAAGCTCTCAGGCCAAGAGCCTGGCTCTGGGAGGGCTGATGCCATGCCCTCTGCTTGGGCAGGGTCCTGGTGAGACTGAGCACACTGCAGAGGAAGAGCAACCCCAACCCATGTGGTTGCCACAGCTTGTGTGTTTTGAAAATGGGTAAAGATGGTAGAATCTGGCCAAAAGATTCTCCACTGCAAAGATCAAATATTCAGGTTGAAACAAGGTAAAACTTCCCAAAAGGCCATTGCCAAGGGCTCCAGCAGGGATTGTTCCACCAAAGCCTTGGTGCCCAGCTGGTGCCTCTGGTGGGAAACCAGTGGCTGTGATGGTGTCTGGAGGGCAGAGCGTGGCTCTGGGAGAGCAGGACATGGTGAGGTGCTCCCTGGAGAACACACACCTCCTCTGCCAGCAGAGATTCTGATGCCTCACACAGACCTCATGCTCACAGGGCCTTGTGGAACTGCAGGAAAGAGCCAGTTTGCCCCAAAACATCAACCTCAGCAGCCAGATGAGCAGGAATTTGTGTAGATGATTCTTGGGAAGGAGCAGACTTTGCCAGACCCCAGTGGCTGATCCGAGGGTCTGTGCAGAGATGGGGAGGTCCCTGCACTGGGAGAACTTCAGAGCCCAGGGATCCCCTGGGTTTGCAGTGCCCTGGTGAGAGCAGAGCTTTGCTCCCAGAACCCTGCTGGAAAACCCTTGGCACGTTCCCACAGCCCTCAGCAGAGCTCCCTCCTCACCACACTCACCTGTGCCTGTGCCAGGGGGGATCCCTGGCCCATGAGGCTGGATGGGCACAGGTGGCACAGATCTGTGTGCCTGGTACCCTGCAGGTGCCCTGGAGTGGTGCTCAGCCCCACGGGGAGCACTCAGCCCCTCTGCCAGCAGCGCTGCTCCGGGAGGGGTCTGTGCCCAGCTCTGCTGTCCCAGCAGTGCAGACAGCCTGGGGACATCCTGCCACGGAATGGGAATGGGCTGGGGACAGCCAGCACCGCCATGGGACACCCCCGGACGTGGGGCTGGGACAGGATGCAGCCCCTGGCTCTGCTCCTGTCCTGCACGGAGGCAGGAGAGCAATTCAAATGGAAATGCCGAGCTGCTGAATTAAAGAGCTGCTGTGAGACAGAATGGAATAAAGAGCGAGAGACTAGAAAGGAGGAGGAGCACAGCTGGAGGGATGGAGAAGATGAAAGATGCAGGAGGGATTCAGCAGAAAAAGAATGAGAGAGGAGAGGAGAGGGAGAGGGAGAGGGAGAGGGAGAGGGAGAGGGAGAGGGAGAGGAGCCCCCACTGCCTCCCCTCACCCCTCCACTCGGGGTGGCTCTGCCCAGGCTCCCCTGCCTGGCCCTGGCTCAGCAGGGATGTCCTCCCAGGAACCCCAGCACACTCCAGAGTGCCTGGCAGCCCCAGCACTGGGACTGCAAGGAGCTTTGGAACACCTACATCCCAGCCAGCCCTTGATGCATCATCATGTGGCACAAGGAAAATCTCCTTGCAATATCTAAATCCACCCTAAATCTCTCTAGATGCAAATTAAGCCAATTACTCAAAAAACCACCCTCAGTAGACCTGAGAATAGGTGATCACTAATCTCTGTCTAGCAGTTTTTTGCTTTGTAGGAGGCTGTTCTCATATCCCTGCCCAGGCTTCACTCTGCCAGACCCAGATTTGATTTGTTCCTCCCCTTCTTGCAGCTCATGTTTTTCAAAGTTCTAACCAAGCTTGTCGGCATCTCCTGAGGCTGGGGCTGCTCAGGTGCAGGAGGCAGCCAGACCAGGCAGCACCAGAGCACCCAGCAGTGGCACTGGGCCCCAGGCAGAATCTCTGCACCAGGCTGGTGCATTGCAGGTCGCCTGCTTTGCATTTGTCTTTCCTGAACTGCACGTCACCCATTCCCAGTAATTTCTCAGCAGTTGAGTTTTATTTTACATTCTGCTCATGTCCTTTGAAGCAGTTGCAGCCCTTTGTGATGTGTTTTTAATTCAGCATTTTATAAGCATGATCACTGCTCCATCAACCTTGTGGTTAATGAAAATATTGACCAGGACCTGCCCCAAGACAGACCTGACAGGACCTGGCTGACCACAGCTGCCCAGGCTGGCAGCACCTGAGCAGCCCCACCCTGAGTGCTTTAACCAGCTGGGATGGTGCCCCATCAGCTGTTCCCTGAGGAGCATTCCCATGGGACATTCCAAAAACCCATGGAAGCCAAGATGTACCATCCCTACTGCTTCCTGTTTCCAGCTGGGCCAGACCCCCATCACTGATGGACATTGCATTGGTTCAATTTGTTGGATGATTGGCAAATCCCTGCTGCCTATCCCTTATCATTTATTATCCTCGAGAGGTTTAACATATGTTGTGTAATAATTCCTTCTGGATCTCTTCAGGCATCAAAGTCAGTGAATTTCCCTACTGCCTTTTAATGCCACAGGCTGTGCTTCCCCCTGCTCCTCTCCACAAGGACCTCACCTGTGCCTGTGTTTTCTGAGGCTGGAGATGACTGTGACTGGTTCCTCATTTGAATCTTTGTTTGTTTTTGACAATTTGAATATTCCCATGCTCTGTTCTTCTCCATTATTCTGTTCTTGCTCTGAGCCTCCTGTTCCCAACTGTAATCTGGTTAGAGTGAACACTTCTGTAAATATTTAAAGCACAAAGGTGCTGAACAGTTCAGCCATCTCATGTATCACCTGGCATTCCCCTCTCTGTCCCACTGCCTTAATCAAGGCTTTCCTGGACAGACAGATTTATATTTTCCTAGGCTTATCCATCTAGTCAGAACTCATTTCTTCCTTGGTCTGCTTGATTTTCCTCTCTGTCTTTGTGCTTTGCTCTATGTTCATCTTTACACATCCATCCTTGATGGATAGAAATTCTGCACTATTCCCTTTTTCCAGGCTCTCCCTTTTTTCCTGCACACCTGTCTCACCAAGCCCCTGTGATGTTCTGCTCCCAGGGAACATTCCCAGCTCTTCCCTGTTGGTCCCCATTGCTGCTGGCATTTGTGTGTGCCCTGCTTAGGTGTCAGGAGTCTTCACCACGCTCCCTGCTTCAGCCCTGTTCAGGCTCCACTGCATCCTCCCATTCTTCCTGAAGGTTTTTATTAAACTTTCTTATTTTTCCCTCTTGGTTTTTTTGGGTTTTTTTGTCCTCAGTCCTTTCAAATAGGACATAAACTTCTCCCTGGGCAGGGGCAGTGGGCTCCTTGGATGCACTTTCTTTCTTTATCAAGCAATCCTGTTCTGGCCAGTTGTGCTGGGAAGGGAATCGAGCCTGAGCCTCCCTCCTGCATCTCTTTCACACCTGGATGAATTTATGGAATCCCAGACTGGCTTGGGTTGGAAGGGACCAGTGCCACCCCTGCCATGGCAGGGACACCTTCCACTGTCCCAGGCTGCTCCAAGCCCCGTCCAGCCTGGCCTTGGGCACTGCCAGGGATCCAGGGGCAGCCCCAGCTGCTCTGGGCACCCTGTGCCAGGGCCTGCCCACCCTCACAGTGAGGAATTCCTGCCCAATATCCCATCCATCCCTGTCCTCACACAGTCCCTGTGTCCTGGCATTCCAGGCCCTTGTCCCAAGTCCCTCTCCAGATTTCCTGGAGCCCCTTTAGGCCCTGGAAGAGGCTCTGAGCTCTCCCTTTTTGGCCTTCTCCTCTCCAGGTGAACACCCCCAGCTTTTTCAGCCTTTCATTTAACCCAGAGGGATGTGCCTGGAGCTCAGGGAGTGGCCACACACTGGTGCACAAACCTTTTGGAGCACAGGATCCCCAGCAGTGTGTGGGGCAGGGAGGGGTGGACAGCTGGGGGTGCCAGGAGCAGCAAAGGCTGGAGCTGAGCAGAGACACATTCTCCTTCCCACACACAATTCAGCCACGTTCTGAAAAGGGAAACACCAGATCTTTTCATTAAGTGGAACACTGCAAGGAGCAAACCAGGAGTTTCACATCTGGAGAAGGAAAGCAGTGAGGGGTTTGATGTGAGGTCAGTGAGGGCTGCCAGGATGGGAAGGGTTGCTGTAGCAAGCAGATCCCAAGCATTTAATATGGGTCAGTTCAAAGTGACACTGCTGTGTCTCTGGTGCTGTGCTGCCTCAGCAGAGCCAGGAATCCTCAGCTCATTCCTGAGGCATCTCCTGGCTCTGTGGATGTGCTGAGGGGGTTCAGGGATGCCAGGCTGAGCTCAGAGCGAGGAGCACCCAGGCTCTGCAGGAGCTCACCAGCCCTTGGCAGGTAACAGCCAGGTCAGGGATGCCGGGAAGCACCAGGGTAAATCCTCTCTGGGCAGATAAGCAGTTTGGCAGGAATTGCTCCTGCAGGCCATGCCAGCTGTCACTCACCCTCAGGGATTGTCATCCCTTTGGATTTGTGCATGAGCACATATTGCTCCTGTGGCTGCCAGGACAGATTTGAAGTGATGTTTTACAGGAGTTTGAAATCTATCTGGCACAGGGGCAGGGAAGTGTCCCAGTGTGCTCCCAGGAGCCTTTGGCTGCTGGCATCTGCTGCTGGCACACCCTCCCCACCTGGGAGGGACCCTGGGGTGTGTCTGAGCCCTCACCCAGTGCACAGTGCACGGTGAGGAAGGAGCTCTGATGATGGTTCAAGGATCTGATCCATCCTGGAGCCTCCAGCTGCCCACAGCCTGCTTGGGTCACCGGGCAGAGCTGGGCAAAAAGGCAGTGTCAGGGAGCAGGTCTGCCTTCCCCTGGGCCATCCTCCCTTGGCACAGGGATGGGACTGCTCAGAGATGTCCTTCGTTTTCCAGAGGCACCAGCAGGAGCTTGCAGGAGCAGCAGGCAGGGAAGGGGGGCAGCAGCCAGCAGTGATTGATGCTCTCCAGACACAGCTGGCACACACAGAACGCTGTCCCTGGGCTGCAGCCCTGCCCTCCCACGGGTTTGGAGCTACAGGGAGGGCTCATGAGACAGGACCTGACCCTGGGGCAGTGCCTGGTCCCACACAGGCACAGCTGATGGAGAAGGAGTGTCGCCCTGAAAACTCAGCTTCTGAGCTTGCTGCCATGGTTTTCTAAGGACTTTCCCAGGACAGTAACTGTAAATATAGATATGTGTACATTCTTTCTGTTACACGTCTTGTGATGGGCATTTCTCATGGCCAGTGCAGTGAGAAAGTGTTATCCTGACCATCCAATCCCTGGCCGTGGTTAGAAGCCTATAAATCCTGGGAGGAAAAAGAAACTCTGCTCTTTCTTTCACCACACCTCAACCTGTGTCCGTGTGATCTGTTCATCTTCAGCAGCAACACAAGAGCCCCCTCTTCTCCCTGGCTGTGGGGTGATGCTGGGGGTGCTGGGAGCTGTGCAGAGCTGGGGAGGGTGAGGGTGCCATGCCCTGTCACCTGCAGGGCCCCAGGGCTCAGCCTGGGTGCTGCTGAGCACAGGCAGGAGCTCTGTGCCCGTCTCTCCGAGGGCTGGAGCCGTGGGTGGGAGCTCTGGGGCTGTCAGAGCCAGCGCCTGCTCTTTTGCAGGTGGTGATGCCTTTTTGTGTTTCTGACATGATTGCACCGGCGTAACAACACTGACGAGGCTTTTTTTGACAGTGCTTCCTGCTTGTGCTGATGGCTCTCCACCCCCTCACTGCAGATGGATTTAGGCTGCTTGGAGCTGGGCATGACGCTCGGGAGGATTCCCTGGAAATGCTGCACTCTGCCTGCCAGCCCTGCCCTGCCCTTGCTGGCCCACCTGGGCTCCCTGCTCCCAGCACAGGGGAGAGATTCCCACAGGCCCTTTTGTCCTTGGCACCCGGAGGAATGACCAGATTATCGCTCCATCACTTTCTGGTCCTTCTGTGTCCTTGCTGTCCCCAGTCCTGGTCAGCAGTGCCACGTCCCCTTGTGGGCTCTGGCTGTGTGCTGCAGTCCATGTGGTTGTGCTGGAGTAACCCAGGACTCCCCAGTGCTGTGGAATTCCTCTCAGGATACCGGGATGTTGTCTGATCCATCGAGGCACCCTGGGGCACCCCAGCACACACTGAGAGCTGGGAAAGGGGCTGTGAGCAGTGTCTGCTCGTGGCAGCAGCCCAGTGATGCAGCTCTTGGACTGCTCTGCCACGGGCAGAGCCTCTGGCACCTGGGCACAGCATGGGAGTCTGCTCAGACAGAGTGGGGATGTTTCTGCTCCAGTAAATGACCGGGGGGACACAGGGCAGCAGCAAACCCATCCCCACTGCATCACTCCTCAGCCAGGCTCCTGCAGGCTGCAAAATGCAGGTCCCAGCTGATCCCTGGAGGGCTCAGAGGGAAGATCTCCCCTGGGGACTGGGGCAGGGGGAAGGGAGCTGCTCCTCCAGGCCTTTGGGAAGGCACTGCCAGGTGATGCCAGAGAGCTGCTCTGGTCCAGCCTGGGCTGCACATTCAGGTCTTGGGGTTTTGGGGACCCTCAAGGCTGGGCATGCAGCTCCAGCCTGCTTCCAGGAGAGTGAGTCAGGAGCTGGGATGTCAGACGAGTCGTTTCTCCCCTCCAGACCCATCCTGGGCAGCAGAGACATCCAGGGGGTTGGGAGCAGGGGCAGACATCAGCACAGCTGGCACATCTGGAGAGAGCTGACACTGCAAATATGGGCAGGATGGCAGGAGGCTTGTCAGCCCTCCCCAGCTCATCCCTGTGCTGCCATCCCTCATCCCACACATCCCCACTCTGCCAACAGCTCCTGGCATGCTGGGTCCCCTCTCTGACACTGCAGCCCCTCCCTGCCCCGAGAGCTCCTGTGGGGATGTGACAGCCTGCTCAGGCTGGTGACACCTGCTGCACATCACATCTGGCTCAGCAGGACCTGGGGGATGTGCAGGCAGAGCCTTGCCAAGGAGCTGGGCAGGGTTATGAAAATGGGTAAAGATCTGGGCAAGGAAAGTGGGTAAAGCACAATCTGGTCCAAAGCTTGTCTGCTGCAAAGTCCAAAAGTTCAGACTAAAATCATAGAATCAAAGAGTATCCTGAGCTGGAACTGACCCTCAGGGATCACTGAATCCAACTCCTGGTCCTGCCCAGGGGATCCCAACAATCCCACCCCCTGCCCAGGAGTGTTGTTCCTCCTATCAAGAGAAAATGAAGAACTTGGGTGGAGTGAACCAGCAAATACTGGGGGTTCTACTTAGCACGGAGCAAATGACAAAACTCTGAACTTTTGACCCTGGAAGAAGCAGAAAGCTGTTCCCAGATCCAGCTGAAATCTGTAAATGGGATGCAGAGACATTGAGGTTGTGTGAGTGCTGGCACCTCCACACATCTCTGGGGATGTAGGACTCTGCTTCCAGGAACCTGAACCTGCTTTTCTCAAGACTCCTGCACCCACACAGTGCTCTCCTTCCTGTCCCTCTCCCAGTTTTACCAGATTCCCCTTGATTCCTGCTGCTTCCTCTCTCACTGCAATCCTCCCCGGAGCTCCTGGGGTTAACACAGAAATAACAGACGTACCATTTGCTTGTGATTTCTGTGGGTTTAATGTTTAAGCATTTGTTCTATGTGGTGTCTCTTAGTTTGGGTTGCACTTAGCAGTCTTGGTGATAAGATAAAAAAATCTTTATGTGGGATTTTCTAAGTTTAGAGAAACCCAAACACTAGGAGACATGAAAGACAGGCTGAGAGAAGCGCTGGGTGGCTCGGCTGGAGGCCTCCCTGCTCCTTTCCTTCCTTACCATCCTCCTGCATATCCCTCCTCACTGCCTCTTCTCCTGTTCCCACCTCTGTTTCCCATTCATCCCCTCCCTCCCTGGCTCTGCTTTTCCTGTCACAGGTTTGGTCTGAGCTGACAGCTGAGGGCAGAGAAGAAAAGGTAAATACCAGCCTTGTTCTAGAGTCAGAGTGGGGTTTCCTAAAGCTCTGAAGGCAAACAAAGGCAGTTTCCTTTGAAATCTGGATCCTCCTTCCTCGCTGCAATCTCTCCAGGAAATGCTGGTCCCTGGTGTCCCTCCCAAGACACAGCCAGTGAAGTCCCCCTGCTCCCAGCAAACCCCCTGGGAGACCCAGCAGCCACCAGCCCTTCCACAGCGGCTGGAAGCTGCAGCTATGCAGAAATCCAGCATCCTGAGGGTCCTCTGCTTCTCTCTGAGTGTCCCATTCCCTCCCTCAGCTCCCTTCCCACAGCCAAGCACTCAATCCTCTCCATGGTTTCTCTCGTGGAAGGAGGAACCAGAACCACCACCACCAC
>NC_031788.1:1282486-1286505 GCF_001522545.3 Parus major
CCATCTATTTTGGAAGGCCAGTGGTGCATCAGTGGTGGAGCCAACTTTCAGGGAATCAAAGCTTTCCCAAGTCACTGAGGTCATGGCATGTGATGGTAGAAACATTCAGGAGCCTTTGCTGCAGTCCAGCAAAAGCTGGGAGAAATTTCTCCTGATCTGAGGAGCCAGGCAGGTTCTGCAGGGTGTGGTTGCTCTGCTGTGCTCCAGAACCTGAGATACTCTGATGTCTTGGGCTGCAATGCAAGATGTAACCAAAAGTCTGTGTTAATGCACCAGCTGTTAAAACCAGGTGGGGCAGTGTTCTTTATCTCTTCCACCACCCATCCTCCCTCCAGGGGAAATCTGCTGTTGATGGGCCCCTGAGTCTCACTGCAGGACTGATACAATTCCATCACCCCACTGTGAGATGCTCCATCCAGGGGGAGGATCCAAGCATCTAAACATGGATATCTTTGGAGACTCAGAACACCACAGCAGCCTTTCTCCACTGGATCCCAGAGGAGAGATCAGACCCATCCACACCAGCACTGGCTCTTCAGAGGGAAACCACATCCTTCTACAGGATCATTGCTTCAACAGAACCACATCTGTCACTCCAGGGCTGCAGCCACCATTTCATCAGACTGCTGCCAACACCCTGCCCAACAGGGTTGTATTCTCACTCTGTCTGCATTTTTATTTTCATTTTCCTAGTAAAGAACTGTTCTTCTTATTCCCATATCTTCGTCCAAGAGCCCCTTGATTTCAAGATTATAATAATTTGTGGTGGGTGGGAGTGACACCTGTCTTTTCAAGCCTAGACACCTGACCTGTAAGGAAGAGCAGGAAAAGTCACTCTGCTGTACTTTGGTGCACTTTCCACCCTCAGCACCAGGCTGAGACAGGACAAAAACATCAGGACAGCTCCATGGGGCTGAGGAGAACCACAGAGTGTGTGGGAAGCCCGAGTTTTGTAACCCACCAAGGTCAGGAGAGGGAAGGACTGAAGAGGGGCCACCAAGGAAGTGCAGGCAGTGTCCCTTGGCCCCTGCACCGTGTGATGGGAGCTGGCAGCACCCCCAGTCCCAGAGGTTTGGTGGTGCCCAGTCTGGTCCCCAGCCCCACACGGGGAGCAGGTGCCACCCAGGCACTGTGAAGGACCTCGTTAACACTGATTAACATTAATAATTATTAACATGAATAGGTCTGTCCATCTCCTGTGAACCAGGATACTGCCCTGAGCACACCCTGCTCTCCCAGCCTGTCTCCATAGCAGGGGTGCCCCTGCCCCTGGAGGATCTTTGTGGTGTTTCCTCTTTTCTTGCCAGTGCCAGGAGCCCCCGGAGCCTGCCCAGCCATCCCTCATCCATCAGCCACTCTGGGAGAGCGGGAGGAGAGGGAGCACAGATGGCACAGGGAAAACAGCAACACACACAATCTGGCCAGGGAGAGCTGATGGGAAGCAGAATCCTCAGGAGAGAGGAGCAGAGTGGGAAGTGCAGGTCTGCAGCAGGGGAATGGCAGAGGATGGTCCCCAGCTCGCTGCAGCTGTGCCCAGGACACGGTTCTGATGTCGATTCTCAGCTCCCCAGCCCCTCCAAAGGGTCTGGCTGGGAGAAGGTTGTTGTGTTCCAGCCAAGAGAATTCGTGCTGCAGCATCTACTGATTGCAAAACTGAGGCTGAGCCCCCAGCTCACTTCCCCTTCTGTGCTTTGGGGTCTCCACCAGGAAAACAGGGCAGGATACACAGCTCTGCCTCCCTTTAAAATCCTATCCAAGCTGTGCAAACCCTGCATGTTCACAGCCCATATCCTAAAGGGGATACACTGGGGAGTTCCTCTCCCAGGGCTGTGTCCCAAAGCAGGTGCAGATCGTGCCTGGGGCCGTGGCCATGGTCACATTCCCAGCTGGAATACTGGGAATGGAGCAGTGCAGCATCCTCAGCATAAAGCTGCAGCCTCCTCAGAAAAGGCAAACTCTGGCAGGAAATTACAGGCATTCCAGGAGCACACACGCTGCTTGGAGCAGGGCCATGTCTGAGCAGCTATCAGAGCTGTCAGGAAACAGGGAAGAGTTAAATATGAGACATGAATGAGAGTCCAGAGAGAAGGAAAACAGAGGGAGATGGGAGAGAGGCTGAGCACCAGCTGCTGGCTGTCAGAGAGGTTCCTGTGCAGTGACACAGCCAAACAGAGACTGGGAATGGGGTGGGAAGGTCCAGTTGGGAGCCAGGAGGTGCCAGGCCAAGAGCTGGCTGGGCCTGTTTGTTCCCTTGGCACTCAGCCATGGTTATAGTGACACTTGTTAGGGGTTTTTGTGAATCCCTGCGTCATTCCATGGATGGGAGGATGTCCTTGGTGAGGAACCGAGGAGAGGAAGCTGTCCTTAGTGAGAGGGGGGAGCAGGAACATGTGGAGCTCTGCCCTGGAAAATGAACCAGGGAAGTGAAGCTGGGTTAGGAGGTAAAGTGATGTGGAGGACAGAATCCTGTGTGTCCCCTACAGACCCCTGATCAGGAAGCAGAACACAAAGCTTTCTTCAGACAGCTGGAAGAAGGGTCCTGTTTGCAGCCATGCTCTTCCCAGGAGACCTTAACCCCTGAGGGACCAGCTGGAGGGCAGCACAGCAGGGCACAGCAATCCTGGGAGCTTCTGGAACACTCTGGAAACAATTTCCTAGCACAGCTGGTCAAGAAGACAAAGAGGGGAAACACTGATGGATCTGATACCTCAAAACTTGGAAGAACTGGTGAGGGGTGTGAAGGATGAGGGGCTGGAGAGACCAGGGCATGGTGGAGTGCTGGACTCATGGAGAGTCCTGAGAGAAGGGAGCAGAGCAAAAAGCAGGATCACAAACCTGGGCTCAGCAGAGCAGACTTCAGCCTCTGGAGGGATCTGCTTGGAAGAGTCCCACAGGATGCAGTACTGGAGGGAAAAGGTGTCCAGAAGACACAATTCATTTTCAAAGATCAACTCCTCCACTCCACACTAACAAGCAGGAATCAAGCAGAGGCAGCAGGGAACTGAACAAGGAATACAAGGACACTCTGTGAACACAAATCCAGCTGTGCTGGGATGGGGTCAGGACACCAAAAGTCCACCTAGAGCTGGGTCTGGCAGGGAACAAGAAAGGTGGCAAGAAAGGCTTCTCCAGCTACACCAGTGGCTGTGAAGGACGGGGAGGGACTGGAACACCTCTCCTGTGGGAAAGCTGAGGGAGCTGGGACTGCTCAGCCTGGAGCACAGCAGGCTTGTGAGGATCTCATTAATGGATATAATTAACTGAAGCTGGGTGCAAAGGGGACAGAGCCAGGCTCTTCCCAGTGGTGCCCAGCACAAGGACAAAAGGCAACAGACACAAACTGAAATACAGAAAATCCTTCCTAAACATAGGAAAGAACCATTTTACTGTGAGGTGGCTGAACATGGTGGGTTGCTCAGAGGGGCTGCAGAATCTCCATCACTGGAGCTGCTCAAAGCCCAGCTGGAGATGGCCCTGACCAAGCTGCTCCCCTTGGCTGTGCTTCGGGCAGGAGTTTGAATCCTGGCATCATTAAGGCTGGAAAAGCTCTTAAAGGTCATTGAGGCCAAGCAGTGATCACTGCCAAGATTACCAGTACCCCATGTCCTCAAGTGCCACATCCACAGGGTTGTTAAATCCCTCTGGGAATGGTGACCCCACCACTGTCCTGGGCAGCTGTGCCAGTGCCTGGCCACTTTCTGTAAAGAAAGTTTTCATACTGGAGAGTCCCAGCAATGCCTTCCAACCTCAGCAGTTCTGTGGATCTTAACTGAATTGAGTGATTGTTTAATATCACCAGACACATAAAGAACAGGCTGTGGATCCCCTGTGGAAGAGGCCACGCTGCTGGAGGTGTTCCAACCCATCAGCTCTGCTGATCCATGGCTGTGCTGTGTGCTGTGCAAGATCCCAACTCCATCCTCCCCTGGAGAGATGGATCCGTGTCCTGCTGCCAGCACAGAGCCATTCCAGCCCTGCAGCCAGCTCCAGGCACTGCCATTCCAGCCAGGACATTCCTG
>NC_031788.1:1287139-1292299 GCF_001522545.3 Parus major
GACAGCTCCAGGCACTGCCATTCCAGCCAGGACATTCCCCTGCCTCAGGAGCCTCCCTGTCACACCTGCAGTGGCAGCAGAGTTTCTAAAAGCTCATTGCAAGGTTTAGGCTGCCGTCAGCTGAGCAACTCAGGAATTGTTTTCCCTTTCTCTTCCTGCTCCAGGCCCCTCTTTTAGGATTGAAAATGCCCCCAGAACACCCCAGTGAGGTTCATGTGGTGTGGAGGGAGCCCAGCTCAGATCTGTCACACAAGGAACTCGTGTTGGATTAAAAGAGCAGAAGTGTTGACCTGAATCACGCTCAGAGCCGTGGTGTGGAAGGGACAGGGGTGTTCTCAGACAGGCAGGACAGCTGAGGAACAGGACACAGTGCCAGCAAGGAGGGAAAGGGGCTCTGATGCTCTGTGCACTCCCAGCTGGAGAGATCAGTCCTGGGGAGCTGCTCTGAGGCTTGGGAGTGACCCTGGCCAGGGAGATGGGCTAATGCTGCACTGACACTGCAGATGGATGGAAGCAAAAAACCCCACAATCCAGCCTGGCCAGATGTGCCAGAGCTCCAGGCTGGGAGAAGAGGAAATGTAGAGGTAATTAAGGCCCATAAAGGAACATGGAAAAAGCCAGAGCTGTCTTAAATGAGGGCAAAGGGGGTTAACTGCAGTCATTTAGGGGAAATACTGATAAGAAAAACAGGGCACTTTGTCCTCTTTTGATCTCATTTCTGCTCACACCGGAGTTTAAATCAACATGTGTCAATGGGATCTGCTGTCCCATCATCCCTGTGTGCCCCACCATGGGGGGAAACTGAGGCACAGCCAGGGGCTGGTGCAAGCACTGTTCTCCACCTCCTGTGAACAAGGCTGTCCACAGGGCCAGGGTGCTCAGGGGGCAGCAGGAGCAGCTCTGTTACATTTAGGGTGATCCTAAATCCCAGCAGAGCTCTGCACCTGCCAAGGTCCCTCCCATGCAGACCCAGGATGGGGAACACCTCACTCTCCTCTTGCCCTGGGCACAGTGGCTGGGACACAGGAGTGACACCAGCATGCAGCTGTGACCAGAACATCCTGATACCTAAATGCTGTTAAATCCATGATTTGGACAGCCTTTCAGAGTTTTCTGAACTGCTGCTTTTCCAGTTGGCTCTCCAAGGGCACTGCCCTGGGCCCTTGCCATGTGTGTAGCAGGGCTGCACTCATGGTGTTTCCAGCCTTCAAGAGTTCCCAAGTCAGAGTCCAGGCCTTCAGAACCACGAGTTATTTTGAACAGAGAAGGCTGAGGACCTTTTTAATTCCTCTTCTCATTTCTAAGAGTGCAATTTTCAATCACCCCAGAGGCTGAAGAGCAAAAGCACTGGAGCCTTTTGCTAAGGAAAAGCCCTCAAGGTGAAGTCAAGTTCTCTGTTTGTGTGGAAAAACCCAGATGTCACCAGATGGAGACGTGGCTCTCGCTCCTCCTTGCCCAGAATTTCCCCTGTGTTGACACCTGGCCCAGTGCTGGGTTTGAGAGGGGACGTGGTGACAAATCCCCTCTCCTGGGCAAGGCCAGCAGGAGCTGAGCTGAGATCTCTGCTCAGCTGCATTCCAAGAGCTGAGCAGGGCAGCCCAGCAGGTCTGGCTGGGAGAATTCCTTTGGCAGGATCCCATCAATCTGGATAAGGGCTCAGAGGCTGCCCTTCGTGTGGAGGTTTGTGAATCTCTCAGCAGTCCCAGTGAAGTTTTGTTGTGCCAGAGGAGCACACACTGAGCACAGAAACAGCTCCAGTGTCAAAATCAACAACCAACAGCCTGGAATTAATGAGTTTTGCATCCTTGGCTCTTTCAAGCTCAGGAAAAAACTATGAAGGGAAGCCTCTCCTATGAGGGCTGAGCAGTTCAGGGTGCACTGAGAACAATCCATGTGGCAGGGAACCTTTAGCCCAGCCCCAGGTGAGGAAGTGACCCCAAGGGCTGGCCATGCTGCAGGGTGGTCCCACACAGAGGGCAGTGGCCCAGGGCACAGGGTGACAATGCTCAGGGACCATTGCAGCTCTGCAGAGCCCCTGAGCAGTGCAAACACCATCCCCTCTGCCTGAAGCAGGGTGACAAAGAGGAAGGAAGGACCACACCTGCTTTGTCTTCATTTGGTTGAATTCTTTCCTAAATCAGAGCTGGGTAAACAGTAGAAGATTGAACATTCATTTTGCAGTGAAATGGGGCAAGTTTTGCCATGTTGAAGGCAGTGCACAAAATCACAGTGACAGGAAGTGCTCATTGGGAGGGTTGGGTTAAGGAGGTGTTGAGCATTAAAGGGTTTGGGAGGATGAGCTGCTCTGAAGAGCCAAATGTTGCTTTTACTCCCTCTGCTTCCCTGGGCAGTAGAGATGTCATCTGTAGCTGTGTTTGTCCTCCAGTGACTGATTCCTGTGCAGAGCTCCAGGGCTGGATGCAGATTTCCCCCAGCAGCTCACGTGGAGCTTCCCCTGGAGCAGCTGGGGATGGCCAGTGCCAGCATCCCATCCCTGGGCTCTCCAGCCCAGGAGCCAGATCTGTGCTCGGGCTCTGGGGAGCTCCATTAGTGCTCCTCTCCCAGCAGAACCCGCTGCTCCCGTGGGAAGAGGAGCCTGGGCAGCAGCTGGCAGCTCCCCCTCACCCCCCTGGACACCTGGAGCTGCATTCCCTTTGGAAAGGGACCTCTGCAGATGACAGCAGGGTTAAAGCAAGACCCCATTTCCCTGTGCCCAGGCTGCTCTCCTGAGCTTTTCCATGCCCCTGGCAGTGTGCAGATGCTGCCAGCAGCACAGCCTTGCTGGCTCTGCACAGGGACAAAGCCTCTGGACAAAGCAGGGCACCTCCAGCCTGTGCCCCAGGCCCAGGAGGGGTGAGCAGAGATGCAGGTTGTGCTCTGTGCTTCAGACCCAGCCTGGCTCACTGCTGGGGAGCTCTGCTGGCTGTGTCAGAGCCCTGAGCCCCTGGAAAACGCCTGCTGAGAGCTCGTCCAGAGGGAAAGCTTAGGCAGGAGTGGTTTGGCTGAGGGATGCCTTGAACCTCATATCAGTGTTCAAAATAATGTGTAGGTGTGGTTCTTGTGGACATGGGTTAGTGCTGGACCTGTCAGTGATGGGTTAATGGTTGGACATCCTAAAGGGCTTTTCCAACTTCAATGATTCCATGATTTGATGGGGTGTGAGGTCCTTTCTGGCCCAGCTCCCCTAAAATGCAACCCCTGAGACTCAGCATCAGCCACACTCTGCAGCAGAGCCCCCCCAGCCTGGCCTCAGCACGCTCCTTCCTGACAGGTGAGAGGAAAGGAATCCCTGGGAGCCTGAAAGGAGCAAATCCTGGGTGTTAAAATGTGGGGGTTGCTGTGTTCTCCTTCCCTCTCAGTGAGGAGGGGTTAGCAGCAGCCAGATGAGAGACCTGCCAAGGCACTCCAGCCCAGCCTCGAGCCAGGGTGATTTCAGCCAGAGCAGCACCTCTCTGCAGCACCCTCCAAAAACAGAACGAAGGAGGAGGGGCAGGAAGAAGCTGCTGTCAAAGTGTTTGTTGCACAAAGAGTGGCTGTCCTGTGACACTGCCAGGCCCCCAGAGCTGTGTCCCTGTGTCACCCAGGAGCGCTGCCAGCAGGATGGTGTTCCCACAGCTCCTCACAGCCTGCCAGGCACAGAGCAGGACCCTGCCCCAGCACCCCTTGGGGACACAGCATGGCTCAGGACACAGCAAAACCCAACCTGGGGCTTTGGGAATGAGCACTCTGGGCTCTCTGTGCTTTGCTCTCAGCTGGTACAGGGGCTCTTTTCCTGCTGCTCCTGTCTCCCAAGGCTCTCAGCAGCCTTTCCAACCTGCCTCTGCCACAGCAAGGGGTGGGGGGAATATTTGGGGTGAAAGCCAACTCTTCAGCAGCCTCCAGGATCAGAATCAGGATGGCTTGGGTGAGAAGGGATTTTATAGATCATCTCATGCCACGGGCACACCTGGCACACCCCAGCTGGAGCTGTACCTGGCCAAAGCAAAGCAGTGTCTGTCAGATCCACCATCCAGAGCCCATCCCTGCAGGGACCAGCCCCTCTGAGGGCCACACGAAATGCTGAGGGCTGAGGAGAGAGTTCAGGCAGGAAAGAAATCAATAAATTGTCATTTTAAAAACAAGTCACAGTGGGAGAAACTTCCTCATCATTTGGGCCTTGCAGGACAAGAAAGACATCGAGGGGCTGGAGTGTATCCAGAGAAAGGAACAGAGCTGGGGAAGGGGCTGGAGCCCCAGGAGGAGCTGAGGGAGCTGGGGGGGCTCAGCCTGGAGAAAAGGAGGCTCAGGGGGCCCTTCTTGTTCTGCACAACTCCCTGTGACAGGAAAGTGCAGCCAGGTGGAATCTGGGCTCTGCTCCCAGGGAACAAGGGACAGGATGAGAGGAAATGGCCCCAAGCTGTGCCAGGGGAGATTCAGACTGGACATCAGGAGGAATTTCTTCATGGAAAGGGTGGTCAGGCACTGGCCAGTCCCAGTCTCTGGCAGTGTTCAAAAGCTGTGTGCTTGTGGCACTTGGGGACACGGTTTGGTGGTGGCCTGGGCAGTGCTGGGTTAAAGGTTGGACTCATTGATCTTAGAGGGCTTTTCCAACCAAAATGATCCTGTGAGTTACTCAGGACTTGGTGGCTTAGGTGAGGTGCTCCCGGAGTTTCAAATGGCTCATAAGATTGGTAGATGGATGCTGACTCTTTCCAAGGAGCTGCACAGATCCCCTTCCCTTCCCTTCCCTTCCCTTCCCTTCCCTTCCCTTCCCTTCCCTTCCCTTCCCTTCCCTTCCCTGGACTGTGACACCAAACCAGGGTCTCTATGTCCACGTTCCTCTGTCCCCATCAAAGGAGAAAGGCTCTTTGTTCCTGAGGAGGGAAGCTGCTAATGAAGGCTTTAATTAGCGTGTCTAGAGCTGGAGCAGGAGTCACTCACCTCTTTCCAAAGCCCCCAGGCAGCCCCAGGAGCCTGGAGTGATCTCACTTTGGAGTGATAATGTCCTCACTTAGAGATGGGAACACCAGAGGGGCTGAGGGGAGCTGGATGGGCTCGGGCAGGGCTGGAACATCGGTGCCACCCTGGTGGGGTGTCCAGCACAGGGGAGGCAGCAGGGATTAATGAACAGAGCCTGGATCTCTCCCCCAGGGACAAAGACCTGCTCTGGCACCCAAGGGC
>NC_031788.1:1293835-1296444 GCF_001522545.3 Parus major
TTCCCCCCAGTGTGTCCCTGCTCACATGGGAGCATGGCTTGAGGCAGAGGGACAACAGAGCTTGAGGCTGCTTGGCAGCAGCAGCAGAGACAGTGGTGGCTGCAGTGACAGCAGAGACAGTGGTGGCAGCAGTGGCTGCAGTGACAGCAGTGACAGCAGTGACAGTGGTGGCTGCAGTGACAGCAGTGACAGCAGTGACAGCAGTGACAGCAGTGACAGCAGTGACAGCAGTGATAGCAGTGATAGCAGTGACAGTGGTGGCAGCAGTGGCTGCAGTGACAACCACAGCAGCACTGGCAGCAGCAGTGGCAGCAGTGACAGTGGTGGCTGCAGTGACACCAGTGACACCAGTGACACCAGTGACAAACACAGCAGCAGTGGCAGTAGTGACACTCACATCAGCTGCCACAGCTCACGGTCAGCAAAGCAGATCTGGAAAAGACAATGGCACTGTAATTCCTTCCATGTCCTTATGCAAATAAAGAACCAAGTCTGGACTGTTTTGAGCTGTAAATGAGCCTCACCACATCTGCCAGGGGAGGAGGGGCAAAGGCTTGGGGGGCTCTGTACGAGGGAGCAGCGAGGGGTGGGTGGGCAGAGGTTCCAGGAGAAGATGCTGGGTGTGAGGAGCCAGCTGTCCTGGCACAGGAAGGCTGGTGTGGCCCTGGCTCAGGGCCAAGGAGCACCTCTGCCACGTTCCCATGCCCAGCACAGCCAGCAGCAGTGGCACCCACTGCTCCAGCAGCCCGGGGAGGGAGGGGACGATGGGCAAACACCGCAGGACGGGAGAGTCCCACCCTGTTTTCACCAGCACCAAGGAATGGGCAGCTTTGCTTCTCTTTATTTCCCAGTAAAATGCTGAGGACTCGTGGCTCTTTCAGTGAATGTGTCAGGACACAGGGAACGAGGGGTTCCTGCACACAGCCCCAGCTGGGTATCACCAGCAGCAGCAGCCAGGGCTCCACTGACCACAGGATCACCCCAGCAGCCGAGCACTGGCCTGTTAAAACATAAAGGAACAGCAAAATCCTATAGCTCTGCACCCCAAACCTCAGCTCCAGTGTCTTAAAGGCTTGGAGATGGCAGAAAAGAGAAAACCAGCCTGACACTGTGATCCTTTTCTAAATTATATCATACTCCTGGGTATTACAAAATGTTTTACCCTCCCTGGAAGTGTCCACCAAACCCTGGAAGTGGTCAAAAGGCGTGTGGATGGGGATGTGGGAGCATTGTTTAATGGTGAACACAACAGTGCTGGATTAATGGTTGGACTTGATTGTCTTTCCAAACTGATTGATTCCATGATTCTGTATTTGAGCCAATTACATTTTCACTCTTGCTCCTGACGTCTGCCTCAGAATTTGAGAAAATGTAATGCTGGCACCACTGGAGAAGAAATATGATGTGAAGATAATTTTAGGTTCCAAAGGAGCTGTTTCGAATGGCTGTGATTTTGCTTTCAGCCAGTGCAAAGAGCTGGACTTACACCTTTTGTTAAATAATGCATCTGGGATAAGGCCTGGGCTGCAGGAAGAGGGCTGGCACACAGCCCTGCCCCCTTACACCCTGCTCAAGTGCTATTGAGTGCCTTCCAGGGGATTACAAGCCGGGAGTGGGCTTTGTCCTGGCTCCTGCACAGCCCAAGCTGTCATTATTCTCCAGGAGAGCCGCTCTGCAGATGGAGCTTTGTGTTACTCCATGCAAATAATCTCTGTCAGGAAGTACCTGCTGCTCGAGCACTGCATCGAACGTTCGACTGATGGCCATGGCCATTATCTGAGACACCTGAAATATGGAAAAAAGGCAAGAAATAGAAGAGTCAGAGGGCAGGATGGTTTGGCATGGAAGCATCCCTGGCTGTCACCTCTCTCCCTCCACTGGCAGAGAGCCCGGAGCCCAGCGCTGATGGCAATTGTCCCACCTCATCAGGTGGCACCAGGAGTGCTGTGCCTGGGTGTCCTGCCCACCCTGACACCTGCCAACCTCCCCCAACAGGATTTAAACACAGAATTAACTTGCATCTTCCTGCAGAAATCAGCCCCCAAGACACCTCACTTAGAACTCAGCATGAGGAAACAAATCAATGTTGATGTGACACCTCGGGTTTTGTGTCCCCCCTGATGGTGCTGACAGTGCTCCTGGAGGGGAACTGGAGGTGCTGCCAGCAGCCCCTGGTGGGTTTGGCAGCAGGGTCATGCTGATGTTGGCAGGTGAAACAGCTCCCATCATCTGCCTGCCTTGGGAAAAGCCAGAGCTGGCTGTCAGCATCAGCTGTGCTGGTAAAGGGAGTGCCAGGGGTGGGGAGATCCTCCAGCACCCACTGCCATCCCCAGCCAGGGTGCTGGGCACCTGCTGTGATTTGTCCCCAGAACACTTTGAGATGCAGCTACACAACCCTCTATGGATGCCCACGCTTACACCACAAACACCCCCCACCACTGCTGGGGCCCTGAGGCAGCCCCTGCCCTGCTGTGGGGAGACAGGCTGGGTGCTGGGCCCTGGGAACCGGCCACCAGCCAGGACAGCCCGTGGCCCCTTCCCCCTGGGCATCACCCAGCCATGGCCCCTTCCCCCTGGGCATCACCCAGCCATGGCCCCTTCCCCCTGGG
>NC_031788.1:1296574-1309896 GCF_001522545.3 Parus major
TCACCCAGCCATGGCCCCTTCCCCCTGGGTGTCACCCACTCCTGCTCCTCTCTGCACGGGCAGCACAGCCCTCCACGAGGGGAGGGTGGTCTCCCCACACAGCAGTTCCCAGGATCCAGCTCTGGGATGTGAAAGGAGCTGAGATTCCTGCTCCTCATCACAGCATGACCCTGGCAAAGCCACCCAGGGGGCCACAGCTTCCCCTGCCACGGCACAGAGCTGTCCCTGTCCCCAGCATCCTGTGTGAGCCCCCTGTGCCCGATACCAGCACATCACACAGACTGTCCTTTCCATCAGCTCTTCTCCATCAGCTCCCCTCAGCTCCCTGTGGCACTGCAGGACCTGCAGAAATCTCCCCTGTGCACCCAGTGCAGGGAACAAAACCCCAAATTGCTGGAGAAAGGGGCTGGAGGGACAGGCTGGGATGTCACAGCCATTCCCAGGGATGCACAGCATGGACTGAGCTGTCCCAAGGGCCCCAGGGTCTGTCTGAGCACTGGGGTCATGGCACTGCCCAGCCATGCAGCGATGGATGGGACATGGGGCCGTGTCTCAGTGCCATTAAGAAGGCAGAGGTGAAGGATGCAATGAGGAAATTGGGGTTAACCTCATCAGTTGCTGGGTATCACATATTAAAAATCCATCTAGTTCTGATGAGAGCTCTGCCCATTGGGATATTTGCTGTGATTTACACACAATCCCAAAAGCCATGCTGAGATGAGATGCAGCATCTTTGTCTCACACTCATTCAGGAGCCCCTGAACCCTTTTTAACCTATTTAAGAAGGGACAGTCCACTCTGCAGGAAGAGAGATGGGATTGGGGAATGCTCCAGGTTTTTAAGGAAATCTGCTGAGCTACTTAAACTTTGACCAGCTGGAAGGGCTCCCACAAAGACGGTGATCTCCTGGAGCACAGGCGTGGCCAGGAGGGGCTGAGGGAGCTGGGGGGGCTCAGCCTGGAGAAAAGGAGGCTCAGGGGGCCCTTCTGGCTCTGCACAATCCCTGACAGGAGGGGACAGCCAGGGAGGGTCGGGCTCTGCTCCCAGGGAACAGGGACAGGAGGAGAGGAAATGGCCTCAAGAGCCAGAGGGGCTGTTAGATTGGATATTAGGGAAAAGTTCTTCATTGAAAGGGTAATCAGGCATTAGAACAGACTGGAGTCACCATGGCTGGAAATGTTCAAAACAATATCTGTATGTGGCACTTGGAGAGATGGCTTAGAGGTGGACAGTGCTGGGTTAATGGTTGGGCTCGATGATCTTGGAGAGCTTTTCCAAAGTAAATGATCCTGTGATTCTGTGAGAGAAAAAAGAAATGCACAGCAAAGCCCCAGGAGCACTGTGGGGCACCACAGCAAGCACTGACCACCTGCAGCAACCACTGGACAATGCTCTCAGGCACAGGCTGGGATTGCTGGGGTGTCTGTGCAGGGCCAGGAGTTGGAGTTGATGATCCCTGTGGGTCCCTTCCAGCTCAGGATATCCTGTAATTCTCGGAGCTGCCTCAGCCCAGCCCCATTCCTTGGACAGGGAGCTCAGTGCTGGGACACGGCTGTGGCTGCTGGGAGTGCATGGCAAGGACAGCTCTGGGCCACCTCCCCAGGCAGCCAGGGAGTCCCTCTCGCCCTGGGCAGCAGCTGCAGCCCATAAACCCCTTAACCCTTATTTTGTGTTGAGGACAAAAGCCATCAACAAAGTCCTAATTAAAAAACAACCACCAAGCAAAAAGCACAGCTAATTGCTTTTTGACTGCAGAACAAAAGCCGCTCATCTGCCTAATTACACTGTGAAAATGAGCAAAATTTAAACAGGAATTATAAGTAATCACAGAAGCAAAGAGAGGAGTGAATGCCTATGGAAACCTGGATGCAGGGCTGAGCACAAAGAAGGCAGCAGCTAGAAGAGGGGGATGACAAGGAAAGTATTTAAGGTTCATTATATTGAGCTAATTGGCTGCTCCTCAAGTACCTTCCTGCACAGGCACTCTGAGCATCCTGGTGAATTGAAGCTTCCCAGTATCCCAGAGGAGTCCTATGGGTTAAAATCAAAGTCTCTGGCAGGTGGGGACACACAGGAGTCACTCTCCCACTGAGGCCACCAACCCTGGAGTGCACGTCCCACTCGGGCACAAACACACCTCTCCCAACTCCTCTGGGGCACAGCTGGATGCTCTGCAGGGAAGGAGACCATGCAAGGTCTCCTGAGAGCAGAGCTTCCCCATGGCTGGATGCTAAAGGCTCCCTGTGGGGTCTGCAAAGGTCAAGTCCACAGAATATCCTGAGCTGGAAGGGACCCACATCAAATCCAGCTCCTGGCCCTGCACAGGATGCCCCAACAATCCCACCAAATGCCTGAGAGAATTTTCCAAATGCTCTTTGAACTCTGGCAGGTTCCTGTCAGGGCAAAGGGATGGAGAGCCCAGAGGGGAGCCTGAGCCCTGCTCTCAGCTCCAGCCAAGCCCAGGGCTGTGCAGTGGCCCACTGGGGTGAGCTGAGTGATCTCTCTCTGAGAGAGGAGGGTGGGGAAAGGAAAAAGTCATTTTGTTCTGAGAATAGTCAGTGGGGCAGAACCAGGAGGAGGAAATCAGGTTACATGGAAAATCTCAGGGTCCTCATGGGAAAAGCAAGTCCTGAGTTCCCGAGGCCTGCACGGAGATAGTGGTCAGGAAAGCTGGAAACAATCAAATTAATGTTTCCTTAGAGGTAATTAACCTGCAGAGCTCCCTGTGGGGGACGAGGGTCCTTGCATCAAGTACCAGGATGACTCCCTGTCATGCCAAGGCCTTGGAGCCCTGGAGGACAGACAGGTGCCAGGAGAGCAGGGGCACAAAGGACACACTTGGGCAGGAGGTTTTGCTTTCTGGTGCTTGAAGCCCTGGACTGTGACAGCCCCTGAGGGGCAGCAGGAGCCTTTGCTCCTCTCCCACTGCACCTCTTCGTGCAGCTTCACAGCCCAGAGGCCACACAGGAGCTGGATCAGGAAGGGCCCAGGGGGAACCTCCCCTTTGGGCTGAAGCCCTGCTCAGGTCCAAGCCAGGCCCAGCTCCACATTAACCACAACATTTAATCCTGTCACTCCCTCCTGCAGTGGAGGCCAGGGGAGGCTCTCCCCTGAAATGCTGTGTGTGAATCAATAGTTCATTTCTCATCAGAGGGGCTGGGGATAGAGGGACTGGCAGCAGGAGAAAATCAAAGCAAATGCAAATGACACAGCCACAAGCTGATGTCTGAGCCAGCCCCACAGCAGCAGCTGCAGGTCAGAGCAGCCCAGGCTCTGCCACATCACTGTCAGACTCGGAGGTGCTGGGAGGTGTGAGAGCCAAAAGCCTTTTGTCACCAGGCTTTGTCAGCACAGCTTTGTGATCCAGCTGACCAGCCCAGTGGGATCTGGGCTTTGACTCCATGTTGAAGACCCCACCTGAGGCCACCAACCCACCAGGGACTGCCTCTGCCCTGGAGCCCAGACACAGCCTGGCATTCTGCACCCGACAGAGCAATCATGGAATGGTTTGGGTTGGGTTGGAAGGACATTACAGACCATCCAGTGCCACCCCCTGCCATGGCAGGGACACCTTCCACTATCCCAGGCTGCTCCAAGCCCTGTCCAACCTGGCCTTGGTCACTCACAGGGACAGGGCAGCCACAGCTGCTCTGGGTAACCTGAGCCATGGCCTCAGCACCCTCACAGGGAGGAATTTCTTCCTAACATCTCATTTGAATCTCTTCTTTTTCACTTTAAAACCCTTCCTATCAATATCTGCCTGAGTAAGAAGTCTCCCTGGTGCAGGACAGTGCATCTCATCCCCATCCCCATGCCATTCCATGCCTTTCTGTATTTCTCCCATTCCATAGCTCTGGCCCTAAAGCTCAGACACAGCTGCAGTGCTTCCAAGGTGCCCTTTGCTCCAGGTAGGTCTATTCCCAGCACTAATGATCCTACCTTTCTCAAAAAAATCTGCACAGGTTTTTAAAAGAAAGGAATTGCTTGAATGCGTCCCAGACTCAGAAAGAGGGAGAGGGAATTTGCCATCCTGCAATTAAACATTTTTCAGTGCTAAAAGCAGCATCCCAAGATCTGGGATGATGGCATTATCCTACCTTGAAATCCCTGTTTTGCAACATGCTGGCAAACACAGGCAGCTGCAGCAGGGGATGCCCTGCCAAGGGCTGTGTCCAGCAGGTGGCCAGGGAGGTCCCAGTGCCCAGTGGCACACCCAGCCCCATATGGGGGTCACTCCAGTGCCACCAGTGGAGGGCCCAGCATCCAGCCTGTCCCACCAGTGTGTTCCTCTCCTGAAGGAAAGTTCTGACCACCAACTGCCCAATCCAAGAAGCTACAAACTCCTTTGTGCATGGAATCACAGACTTTTTAAAGGACCTTTTAAGTCAGTCAAGTCCAACCCTTAACCCAGTTGCACTTCCCAGTTTCCATGTTCCCAAGTGCCACATCCACACACCTTTGGAACACTCCCAGAGATGGTGACTCCACCATTGCCCTGGGCAGCTGTGCCAGTGCCACCCTTTCAGTCAGTGGCAGCTTTTGGAAATCCTGACCTACCTGGCTGTGCCAGGATACCTTTGTGGTGGCCAAAAAAAGATAAATATTTGAGGGCAAGCATGTTTGAATCATCTGCCTCCCCTAAAATCTCATGCAGTGCTGTATTTGCCTTCACTCCTCAGCAGCAGGCAGATGAGCTGCACAAATGACCTGGAGAAGAATGACCAACATAAGAAGTCACCTCTCCCCTTGCCCCCAGGCCTGATGTGGCTCTGACACAGGAGGAGCACATCTGGGACTGTCTCAGGGGAAAGATGCTGGAATACAGGAGGGATACAGGATACAGCTGGAATACAGGATGAGAAGAAATGTACATTTTTCTCTTGGAGAGCTTTCTCTACAGAGGAAAGACTCATCCATCCTAATCTGCCCCTCCTCCTTCCTGCTGCCCAAATGCTGGAATTCAGGTTTACCTCGGGGAGCAGCGATGCTGTTTCTCATATTCCTTGGAAATGTTCTTCTGCCTGGTTTACGTAAGCAAGCTCAGGGATATTTGCAGGAGGCAGAGGCACTCAGCAGGCGAGAGGTGTGTTTTGTAAGACTGCACACTCTTCAGGGAGCTGGGGATGCAGCGAGGGGAGTGGCTGCCAAGCCAGAGCCAGAGCTTCAGTCCCGCTGCTGCCGTGGCACTTCCAGGTTCTTCAGAGAGAAGACCAAGGAACAAGGGATGGAATCCTCCTTGCCAGCTTTATCTATACAGGATGGCTCTGGCAGGGGAGGGCCTGGCATCAAGAGCACAGAGGCTGTCACAACCACAAAACCTCAGGCTCTGTCTGACACCTGGCAGGAGCATTTATCTGCAGCTTGTGGAGCTCAGGAGCTGGAGCCAGAAGGGAATTGCCAGTACCAACCCTCCTTGTTCAAGCATTTTTATTCAGCACAGTATCTCCTTCCTCATCCCTTCCCTCAGCCCTCTCTGCCAAACTTCCCACGTGTTCCAGGCAGCACTGTGGCTGCTGGGTTGGAGGCACCTTCCAAGAAGAATCACAGAAGATTCATAGAAGAATCACAGAATCCCAGAGTTGTTTGGGTTGGAAGCAACCTCACAGGTGATTCCACCTCCCTTCCAGGACCAGAGACACCTTCCACTATCCCAGGTTGCTCCAAGACCCACCCATCATGGTCTTGGACATTTCCAGTGGTGGGGCAGCCACAGCTTCTCTGGGCACCCTGTGCCAGGGCCTCACCTCTCCCAGGGAACAATTCCCTCCCAGTATCCCATCCATCCCTGCCCTCTGGCAGTGGGAAGCCATTCCTTGTGTCTTGTTCCTCCAGGCCCTTGTCCCACCATCCTCTCCAGTTCTCCTGGAGCTCCTTTAGGCCCTGGAAGGGGCTCTGAGGCCTCCATAGAGCCTTCTCTTGTCCAGGCTGAGCAGTCCCAATTCTTTCAGCCTCAAGAACCTGTAGCACTTTTGCTCACCATTCACACACCTGCAGCTGTGACTGGGGACCTCAGAGGAGCAGCTTGAGTCTGGTTTATTAAACAACTCACATCAAATCTTTGCCATGTTTCATTTGACCCTGATGCAGAAAGCTTGGAAGAAGCTCTGGGTTCCAAAGGCTTCAGACCCAGGAGTGGTAGAGCCTGAGTATTTCATGGTTATGGGACTGGTTACATTAGTCATGGGATGCTGATGGATTCCAGCACTCATGTCACCTGGGATCAGCCTCAGCTGACCTGTGTAGGCCTCTTGTTGGACCTTATTCCAGCCAAACCATCAGGAACCAAATCAATCCCATCCCTGGAAGTGTCCAAGACCAGGCTTGGGATTTGGAGCAACCTGATCTAGTGCAAGGTGTCCCTGCCCATGGCAGGGGATGGAATGAGATGAGCTTTAAGGTCCCTCCAATTCAAATCGTTCTGTGATTCCATGAATCCTGGACACTTTGGCATCGACTGGCCTTACCAAGGCAATGCTGGGGGCTTTGGAAGCTGGACCTGTGAAGAATTTGTACCACATGGTGCTCCTGCTGAGCTGGGAACCTCAGCCTGTGCTGGACCATGGCACTGGTATGTCCTGTCCCCCACCAGATCTACTCTGCTCTCAAAGATGAAGAAATGTGGTGGAAGAAGCAAGGACTTCTCGAGCAGTGACTGTGAAATAGGTCCTTGTTGGACCTCAGAGGTCAAAGCATCCCCCTCCTGCTCTGACAGAGGATGAATATATCCAGGCCAGCCCTCATGGCTGCTCAGCCAACCTGTTCCACAGCCCCTGTGGTTAATGGGCTCCAGAGGCTGGGATGTGAAATGTTTGGAGCCTGCAGCTGTGCCCAGGGGCTGTGAGCTGGGTGTTGTGGGTGCAGCCAGGCTGCTCCAGGCACATTCCTCTGCAGTCCCTGTAATTCAGGAGTCAACACGGGGCTGGTGCTGGCAGGTGGAGGCAGTTTCCTCTTGTGTATGATCACTGAATTTCAGGGCTATAAAAACATGACTTGCAGCCAGGATAAGGCAAAAGCCTGGAGGATCACTCACCTGGATGAAGTCAGGTGTCATCCCACAGCAGAGGTGAAGAGAAGATTCAATTCCTACTTATCTTCCAAACACTGCTCTTTTTGCACATCCTGGGCTAGCTTGAAAATCTCTGTGCTTTTAAGGAGGCTTGTGGCAGTTGCTGAGCAAGAAATCCTGCAGTAGCAACCACCTGAACTCCTGGAAGAGATGCTTGCACCAAGCCCTGCAGCCCCTTGTCCTGCTGAAGCCCTTCCCACTCTCTCCCTCCTGGGATCCCCCTCACACCATCCCACTGCAGCCTGGGGTTTATCTGCCTCTTTGCATTCGAGATTTGGCCTTTGTCTTTGTTATTTGCGTCTCCAATTCTTCCCCTACCAAGTACATCAGTCGCTATGGAAACGATTATTTCCTCGGGATGAGTAATCTTCGTGACAGCCCCGAAAACAGCAGAAAGTCAGTGCATACACTGCACCTTCTACTTAATTCAGCGAGTTGTTAATTAGCTCTTCCCTTCAAAGGGATCAAAATCTCTGCCACCAATGATCTGCAGGGGAAAAAAAGGAGTTTTGACTGGCTGCTTTGATCATTTTGTGCTAACTTGGCATGAATCGGAGAAACCCACCAGGCAGCTGCTGGAGCAGTAACCACCATCCAGTCCCTCCGTGTAGGAGGACCAGAGGATATCAGCTGGATGTAGGAAGCTCCCAGTAACTCACAGCATTTGTTCCTGAACCAGTGAGCAAAGCAGAAATGCCACTGGAGTCCCAGCTCTATGGAGCTGACAAAGTCACTGCAGCACAGCTGGGGGGTGCAGGATCTCCTCACCAGTGTCCCCAGGTGGGCAAGAGGCACCTGGCCTGTACCAGCCACGATGTGGCCAGCAGGACAGGGCAGTGCCTGCCCCCTGTGCTGGGCACTACTGAGGTCACACCTCAAATCCTGTGTCCAGTTCTGGGACCCTCACAACCAGAAAGACCTTGAGGAGCTGGAGCGTGTCCAGAGAAGGGAACAGGGCTGGGGAAGGGGCTGGAGCACCAGGGCTGGCTGAGGGGCTCAGCCTGGAGAAAAGGAGGCTCAGGGGGCCCTTCTGGCTCTGCACAATCCCTGACAGGAGGGGACAGCCAGGGAGGGTCGGGCTCTGCTCCCAGGGAACAGGGACAGGAGGAGAGGAAATGGCCTGGAATTGTGGCAGAGGAAGGTTTAGATTGGATATTTCAGAACATTTGCTCACAGAAGGAAGTCAGGCACTGGCACAGCTGCCCAGGGCAGTGGTGGAGTCACTGCCCTGGTGACATCAAAAGCTGTGTGGATGTGGCACTTGGGGACATGGGCTAGTGGTGGTTTTGGCATTGCTGGGGGAAGGGTTGGACTGGATGGTCTGACAGGGCTTTTCTGACCTTTACAGTTACAATTAGTGAGAGAAAAAGACAGTCTGTAGCAGGGCCCATGAGCATCTCCACGGGACACCGTGAGCAATGACTGCCCCAGCAGGGACAGCCCTGGCTCTGCCGGGTCCATTTGCAATATCTCAAAGTTTATCCAAGGCTTGACATTAATGAGCCATGATTAAACAGCTCAGACTCCCACAGGGTGTCTGATGGCACAGCTGGGGCTGGTCCCCTGTGCCAGGATCAGCCCAGACCCCTGAGGCACACGAGTGCTGCTGCTCCTCACATGGACCTGCAGGGCTGAGGGGAGAGCTGGCTACTGCAACCTCAGTGAGACCTGATCTCAATGGAACTTTAACTAAGTTCTACAAGGATCCAGGGATGAAAGGCAAAGAGGAGCCTGAGAAGGGCATCTCCTACCTTCTGGAGGAAGAGGCTCAGGTTAGGATGTCCCAGAAGAGAGCCTGGCTGGCTCCTCAAGCCAGCTGGGGTGCTGGATGAGAGACACAGGTGAGCACTGCCAGGTCTCTGGTGAGAGCTGATGGCACAGGCCCAGGCTCACATCAGCAACTGCAAAAGCTCTTTGGTGTAGAAATGAACAGCCAAAAAGATTGGGTAGAAAACTACCCCAATCCCAAACCAAATGAATCCCAAACCTCCTGAAGAAGTTGGTGTCTCCAGTGATCCATCCACAGCAATAAACCCAGGAAACCCTCCCTGACTGTGAACAGCCTGGCTCTGCAGGCTACACCACTGAATGGGACAGGTTGAGCTGCTGCTTTATTTCTCTTTGTTTCTACCCAAGGAAAACATACTGCAGCTCAAAGAACAGCCCAGCAATGAATACTGCCTTCTCTCCCCACTCGGTCTCATCCCAGCAGTGACTGGTACTGACATTTCTGGGGTTGGGGGTGGCACTACACTCCCTGCCACCTTCCCTGGGAGCACCTCCCACCCCAGCACCCCACACTCCTGCTCCATCCACTGCTCCCAGAACCTGCAGACCCTGGGCTGCCACCTCTGAGATCTTCCTTCCCACCCTGTGGAAAGCCCATGGGATGGTGGGGAGCTGCCTGCAACCCAACACTGCACTTGGGCACTGCCAGGTCCCAGGGCTGGCAGCTTGTGAGGTGTCAGCTGGGTGCTCATCCCTGAGCAAAGAGCTTCCCTGAGTCACTGCACTCAGACAGGGGCAGGCCAAACAATCTATTTTCCATCTCCTCCTGGCACCGCAGCATAATTAGAAGGTGCTGATGTCTCCAGATCGATCACCAGGAGCTGGGAAGGTCACATGCAGACAGGCTGATTGCTTCTTCATGTTGCTGAGCAAGGCATTTTGCATGTCAAGTGTCACCTCTGGGCTGAACTTCACCCCTGTGCTCACCTCAGGGGTCTCTTACCCTGGAGAGGACACATGGCACAGGGGGCCAGGCCAGGCTCTGACTCAGCTTCCCAGAGCTCTCCCTGTGCTGGAGAGCTGGGAGGAGACACAGAGCCCCTGCTCCAGGGTTGCCTAAACAAACCCAGCTCTTCTCCTCCACCAGCCCTACAAGCAGCTTGATGTGTTTTTATATTTAACACCACCACTTCTCACCCTGCACACTCTGCTTTTCTCCCCAAATCCCTCTATCTCCTGCCTGCACCCACCTGTGCTGTGGGTTTCCTGCAGGGACTGTAAGCCAGCCCTGCATTAAGTCCTGGCCTAGGGCATGCTTAGGTGCATCCTGGGAGGTTGGAATTTCTGTAAGGACTTGAAAGCTCACTTTCAGCTGGCTAAGTTGCTCCTAAATCTCAAGGCTTCATTCCCAAGGTGGAAAACAAGCCACTGGAGCAGCTTTTGGAAGAGGCTGGTGGGGCAATTCCCTGACACAGATACCAGCTCCTTTCCAAGCTCGTGCCTGCCCCTGGTAATCAGGCTTTCTCTGGGCTCTCGTGGTCACCCCCATGGCACTGGCCCTGCTGACAGGGCTGGGGGATGTCTTGCTCCAGGCTCAGCCCAGCTCCCTGCTGGAGCAGCATGGGATGAAGGAGGCAGTGGGAAATCCCTGCACATCACCCACAGCACCACGTGTAACAAACACTGAGGTCACCACAGTGACAGCAGGAGCCTTTCAAAGTCCTCTGTGCCATCTCATGGAAAATCTCAGATCCACATCCAGTGAAACCCCACTGATCTGCTGGCATCCCTCTGCTGCTGTGCCCCCACCCAGGTGCCAGGAATGCAGCCAGATCCTGCACCTGCACACCATGGGGAAAATGCTACAGCCATGGGTTTTATATTTCTATGGATGTAGTTCAGGTTTTACTGTAAAAAGAAAAAAAAACAATATTTAGCTTATTAAATGACATCTAGACAATCTTTTAATTAAGACACCCAAATATTATTCCATCTGTGTTTGTACTAAGTGAAAACTAAACCATTCTTATCAACAGGCTTGTCAGCAAGTCTTGGGAAAAGGGTAAAATTAAGCCATGAGTGCAAACCTCTTAATAATATGAGCATCTGTAATGCCCTCAAAACAGAAGGAAACTAAAAATCAACTCAGTAAAATCAGGGGAGAAGCAAATTAACCAACTACTCTTACAGTACAGTAGTTTTCCTTTCTTGGAAAAAATCCACAAACAGGTTGATCTGCTCTGAGTCAAAAGATGCAAAACTCTTCTCCTTTCATCACCTTCCACCCCAGCCCCTGGAAGCTCAGCCCAAAAGACAGCCCAAGTGTACCAGCAGTTACCTGCACTGGGGCCTTTCTTCCAGTCAGTTCTGTGTGCTATTAAATCTCTCTTTCTTACTCATGGCACAGCCCAGATATGTTCTGCTGGATTTACCAGGTCAATTCTGAAGTCTGGTCACATAAAGCTGTGGCAGAGAAAAATAAACTCAACACATCTTAATTCAAAGCCTGAAGACACAAACCTTCATGGAAAGCAGTTTGCACTGCTGAGAATAAATCTCTATCTCTGCTCATGTATAAAGATCTAAGAATAAATTATTTGATAATGTTTATCCTTGTGTGGAAGTCTTGTATCATTCATTACATACTCAGGATAAGCAGCTGAGCTCTGAGCTGCTCTCCTGACTGGACAGGAATGCTCTGAGGTGCTGACAGGGTAAATTAATTTCTCTTCCCCTCCCTGGGCAGTGAAAGGTCATTGCCTACAAGCCATGGCCGAGCCCAGCCCCACCCCTGTGTGCCAGATCCCTCCAAGTGTCTCCTGGCACTGTCCCAGAGGGACATCACCTCATGCACCACCATCACCATCCTGACTGCTCCTCCCCACACCTCTGCTCTGCTCTCCAGATCTCTGGGAGCTGGGGCTCCTCCAGAGCCTGGGGCAGCAGGGTCCCACCCTCCTGCTTGGCTTCATCGTGGTGCCCCAGCTGAAATCCTTGCTGGCATTCCAAGGAAAGCCTCCCACCCAGCGGGGGGACAGAGCTGATCAGAGCCAATGGCCTGGGCACAGCCTCCACATCCCACCAGCTCCACAGCCTGGCAGTGCTGGCTTAATAATGGCTGGGCAACAGCAGGTCAGGAGTTCTGCTGCCAAGCCTTAACCTTCCACTTCATCCCAGATGTTTTTTTATTCCAGCTCCCACTACTGTAAACTCTGCCCTTTCCCCATGGCTGGGAAGGAACACTGACACGCTGCTTCAGAGAGGAGATCAGCTCTTTGGATTTCCACCCATAAGGGTTTAGGTGTTATTAATACTTTTGGAAATGGCATTTTTAATGCTAAATCAGTTTCAGCTTAAGCCAAGGAGGCCAAGTATCGTGGGCAGCACAGAGAAGGACTCACAGGAAGGATTCACAGAAGTTAAGGATTTTTAAAAAAAAATAAAATAAAGAAATCTGTGATTAATCTCCTTAATGCAAAGAGCATTTTCTGGGACGTCAGTTTAATGACTCAACACTTCTGCTGCAATGTCACAAAGTCCCTCCACTCATCCAGCTCCTGGAGTCCAGGGAATTTCTGGCTTATATTCAGAGTCAAAAGTGCTGAACCCCAGAGGAAGGCAATATTCAGAGAAGGGAATAGAGGTCCCCCAGGAAGGCATGCAAAGGCACTCAGTAAATCACCATCCTCAGACCAGACTGAGGTCTTGGAGTCCCATCCCCATCCTCCTGTGCCTACTCCAGGCTCTCCCCATCCTGAGATCCCCCAACCCTGGCACTGGAGGGCTGGGAGAGTGGAGCACCCAGGGACAGGGGGCCAGGCACTGATGGCCATCCTGTCCACAGGTCTGTCCGACATCGGGGATGGGCAGTGAGTGCTGCTCAGGGCATCCCAGGGGCTGCTGCACCGCCCAAAATCCACCCCACAGTGACAAATGTCAGCCAGGCCTGACAGAGCAGATGGACAGAGGCTGGGAAGCAGATGGAGAGAAGGGAATTTGGAGCTGATTTGAAAGGCCCTGAAGTGCCTCGTTAGGAAAACACATCCAGGCACAGACAGAGCAGCCTGCAAAGGGGGAAGGACAGGATGTGACAGGAGCTACCAAGATCTGCTCCTGTCACCTGTGGGGTCAAAGGACAGTCAGAGCTCCCAAGGGAGACCACACACCTTCATTCCCACTGGGTGCAGACCCAGGTGGCAGCTTTCTCAACCAGTCACACACTCCAAGCAAACAAACCCAGGAGAGGCTGGGAGCCCCCATAACAACCCAGAGCATTCCTGGGGGTTCTCTCACTGCAGGATTCCAGCCATCATCCCTGGTGAGGGCTCTGCCAGGTTGGCATCGTGTCTGTGTGCTGCCTGTGCCCGGAGTGATGGCCAAGGCACAGCCCAGTGTGTGCCCAGACCGGGGCTGTGCCCTGGGCCATGGCACCAGCAGCTCCTGGGCGGCTTGGCTGGCTCCTCCTCACCCCCTCCATCCCCAGCACGTGGAGAGAGAGGGATGGGAACTGGGAGCAGTGGGGATGGGA
>NC_031788.1:1310986-1359080 GCF_001522545.3 Parus major
GGATGAGGAGCTGGGAGCAGCGGGGATGAGGAGCTGGGAGCAGCGGGGATGGGAACTAGGAGCAGTGGTAGCAGGTTTGGTGCCTGTGCTGGTTTCTACACCCCTCTGCTGGGCAGTCAGCACAAGCACTGAGGAAAGTGGCAGAACTGCAGGAAGAAGCCTAGGCAGGAAAAGGAATAAAACCCCAGCATGTTTTTAAAATAAAAATGCCAGGGAAAAACCCCAACTTCTTTAAAATTCCAGGTGTGGAAGATCAGCACCAGCACTGTGGCCAGACAAGCTGAAGCCTGTGTCAAGATCCCTTGGCCCAGCTCTGCCTGAGGGGACAGGACTGATACGAGATTTTCACTTGGACAATTCCTGAAAGAAAAATAAGCTGGGAATCCTTGCTGTTCCAGATATTGGTCATTTAGAAGACCCACATAGGATTCATATAAAAAAAAAATCACTTATCTTTTATATTCTTGTAAGGCAGAGGAAGCTGAGGATTTGGGCTTGGACACATCAGTTTTTAATCTAAGCTCAGGCAGAGGTTTCCCATGTGTTCTGTGACTTTTCTGTCGTGGTTTAGTCCCAGCTGGCAGCTCAGCCCCGCACAGCCATTCACTCACCCCAGTGGGACAGGGGAAAGAATCAAAAGCAAGAAAAAAATTAATGGGTTTGGGTAAGGACAGTTTAACAGGGAAGTAAAATACACACACACATAAGTAAAAAAAAACCCAAGGAATTCATTCCCCACTTCCCCAGGGCAGGCTCAGCCATCCCCAGGACAGCCAGGCTCCTTAATGGTAACATCACTGTTGGGGTGAGGAGCAGAACAGCCCCTGGCTGTGTCAGCTCTGCTCAACAACAACTAAAACATCCCTGTGTTATGAGGACTGTTTTCAGCATGAATCCAAAACACAGCCCCATACCAGCTACTGGGAAAAAATTCACTCCATCCCAGTCCAAACAAGCACATTCTACCCTTTATTCCATACCATTTATGTCATGCTCAGGTCCCACAGTATCCACACCACCTCATTAACCACCTCATTAACCACCGGCCCACTTCCAATCTTTTGATACAATACACAGATATCTTTCCCCTAATCTTTGCACCACTGTGTAAAATGTCCATAAATTGTCCACAAAGTGAGCATTCAGTTCATTTAGTCCATGTCTTTGGGCTCCATGGCATGGTGCTCACTCAGGGCTGGAGAAGTGGTGTTTGTGGGGAGTTCCTGGGCACCAAAGGCAGCCCAGGTCAGGTCACTGCTCCCTGCAATTTCTTCTTTGTAGATCCTCCACTGGTTCAGGCAGTTCCTGCTGTATTAATTCCCATAACCTGCAACTCCAGTCCTGGGTTACAACAACTTGAAGATTGTCATGGAAATATCTCCACCTCTTTGCACCTGATTATTTGGTTTAACACTGCAGTGAACTCTTCCCTTCTTCCCTGCCTCTGCTCCAGCTTGCATTTAATCACAGATTGTAGCCCCTTAGGGGGTGTCCCTGCTGCAAGTGGAGTTTCATCCATGAGTCAGTCTCCACAGGAGTCCTGCTGTGGCACAGAGCTCTGAGTTGCACCTGCTCCAGTATGGCCTCATCCAGGGGCCACAACACCTTCAGAGACACACCTGCTCCAGCATGGCATTATCTGCAGCCACATTCTCCTTGGGGAATGCCTCTGGCCCTGCTCAAACACGGCCCTAGTCCTGCCTTCATCCCTCTGTGTGTGCTAACCCATGGCCAGTTTCAGGTGCTCCAGCATGGCCTCATGCACAGCCATGGATGTTTCAAGGTGTACCTGCTGCAGCATGGACTTACCCCACAGCACCAGATGCCCTGAGACATCTCTTCTCCAGCGTGGATTTATCCTTGGGCCACAACCCCTTTGGAGGTACAGCTTTTGCAGGATGGACATGACCACAGCCAGACACTTCCAGCAGTACCTGCCCTGGTGTGGAGTTATCAGACACTTTGGGGTGTCCTGCTCCCATGTGCACTCATCCCCAGATCCCAGTCCCTTTAGGAGAGAACCTACTCCCGCACAGGCTCATCCCAGGTCCCAGCCCCTCTAACTGGAGCTCACCTGGAGTCCCAGCGTCCCCAGCCAGCCCAGCACAGACACAGCAGCAGTGCCACATCTCCCTGGCTGTTATCCAGGTGTTCCAGGCACAGCACAGTGAGATGATCGGCACCACAGCCAGCAGGGAACGGCAAAAGCTGCCACTAATGAGCACAAGACTGCAATCTGTCAGTGAGCTGAGCCCCCAGCCAGCACAGGAGCTGCCAATTAACAGCTCAACAGCACTCACACCTATAGATTCCACCCAGCACATTCCAATCAAACCTGTCACTAACTTGAACGCTTGGAGTCCCACAGCAGGCACCAAAAAGGGCTCTTGTGGGCTGCTGCACACACAGACAGAGCAAACCAAGGGATTAATTCCCCACTTCCCATGGGCAGGGAGGTGCTCAGCCCAGGACAGCCAGGCTCCATCATGGTAACAGGGGCTTTGGCAATTGTCATCACTCTGAATATCCCCCACTTCCTTCTTCTTCTCTGGCTTTCCATCATGGTCTGGGATGTCCCTGGGGTCAGCTGTGCTCAGCTGTCCCCACTGTGTCCCCCCCAGCTCCTTGTGCACTCCTCTTGCTGGAGGAATGAGAAGCAGAACAACCCTGGCTGTGCCAGCCCTGCTCAGTAACTACAACACCTGAGCTACCAGGACTGTTTCCAGCACAGATCCCAAGCACAGCCTACACCAGCCACTGTGAGGAGAATTAATCCCACCCCAGCCCAAGGCAGCACAATGTTATTAACCCAGCAGTGTGCCAGTGGGGTCTAGACACTCCATGTGGAGAGATAACTGATTTTCTATAAGTACCCATAGCAGAAGCTGAGACGACAGCCCTTTCACACAGTCCCCAAACTGAATAAAATGGAAATTCAGGTTCAGGGTTCAATTAGTGCTTTTTGTGGGCACAGAATTGATGGCATTCCTCCTGTGGCCTTCTCAGAGGCAGGCAGGACCTCCTGCCTTGTCTACCTGGAGTACAGAGAGAATTTTGGCTGGAATCTGTGACCATGTTGGAGATGCAAAAAGCCCACAAAACATCAGCTGGTGCTACTGGGCAGAGGAACAAACACTTTCAGAGCCCAAGGATACCCCTTTCTCTTGGCTTGTGTGAACTCTAGCTGTACCAACACCCACTCTGAGCCATGCTGGGAGCCCCTGCTCACATGGAGGGACCATGGGGGCATAAATCCATTGGCAGAAGAGAGAGCAGGAGTCTGAGAGCCAGCACAGCTCATGTGCATCCCTGCTTGGTTGCTCTCCTGCACTGGCCACTTCATAAACCAAGCCCAGAGGGGACCCACAAGGCATATGAGGACATTCCCTCACATTGTGCAAAGGGAAATGGGGGAAAAATCCCATCCCAGAAGTACTGTACAGAAACAGCCACAGTCAGTTCAGCAGCTCTCTTGGTGTGTGTCAGGGGGTCCCATTTTGATCCAAACCCAGGAGTCAGTGGCTGGGATGGCTCTGAAGGAGATGCTAAGGCACAGCAGATGGATGAGCTGCTTGATCAGCTCCTGGGAGCTGGAAACATCACCCATGGCCTGCCTGACTGAGAGGTAGTTTTAGTTTGTGCCATGACTGGATGCCAATAGCTTTTGGAGCTTTCATGTTTTAATAGGGCAGAGGACTTAAAATCCTTAGGAATTGTATCTGAAGAAATCTAAATCCATAGGAAATAACCCATTTGAAGCTCACTGATTTGCTGTGGTCTGTCTCTGAGACATCGTTTCTTTGTCCCTTTGCTTTCTTTCCCCCATCCTATAGAAGAGAACATTATCCCGTGCAATGCTTCCTGATCCTGAATTTTGGAGAGAAAATGTGCAAGAAGGAGGGACCCTTGTAGGCAGGGTCACACCTTAAGGTGCTACAGGGACACCTCCTGCCTTCTGCTCTCCCTCCATTCTCCAGAGCCACAAAGAAGATGAAGGTGAGACAGCCAGAGCTGCTGGGAATGACCCCAACAGTGAAGCACCCAGCTCCCAGGAACACCGGAGCTGAGTTGGGTCATTTTGCACATGAGTCCTTCTGGTGTCAGTGCCTATGAGCTCCCCAAGAGGAGCTACGGGAAAATGGGAGAAAACCTGCTCATTTTTACTCTGGAGCAGGCCCCAGATTCAGAACTGGGTTCCCAGCCAGAGAAGCATGACAAGAACAGGCTGATGGGAGAGGGAAGTGCAACAGAAAGAGTCGGACATTTGACAGCAGCATCCTGAGACACCAGTCTTGCAACACAAGGCTGGTGGATAATAAATTCATAATATGCATACTTTAAACTGTTTTCATGAGCCACTCATATATGGCCATACTTGGTGCTGGCACGGCTGGAGGAAGAACATGAATTTCACACTGAGGGCTCCTCTGACAACAGATTATAGGAAATAATCACAAGCCAAATATTAACCCCCAACAAGACAGACAGATTACATTGATATTTATATTGGACTAACAATAAAAGGTGTGTAGAAGGTTACCAGAGCTCTGCTGCATATGTTGCACATTATGATTAATTACAGACCTGAACCTTTGTACCGAGAGATCAGAGCCTTTCACTATTAGTAGGGAAAAAGATGAATGTAATTTCTTCTTCTGACACTCCTCCCTCCCTCCCTCCACTGTCACACAGAAATACCATGATACTCATCTGTCTTAATTTCTCTTAAGTGCCCAGGGAAAAGGAACAAAGGTTTGAACTAAAGAGTTGCAGGTTCCAGTTGTGCAGCTCCAGCTGATTTGGTGGATCAAACCATAAAACTCACAGGTCTGGGGGTTTATCCAGAGTCCCAGGAGCACACATCCCTCAGGGTGTGAGAAAAGCTGTGGATTCAGGGCTGAGCCTGCAGTGTGCTTGTGGGTGTCAGGAACAGGACTGCCAATCAAGGGTGTAAAAATGACAGGGCACAACAGAGAGAGGTCAGACACTGCTCTGGAAGGATGGAGAAGATAATTGGATCTTATCTGCTTTGAGCAATCCCTACCAGCCTGCCTGGACTGTGGGAGAGATGAGGTTCACCTCTGGTCACTGTGACACTGCTTTACAGCCAGTTCTTGTCTTCCAGGATTTCCAACAGACCAAAAGAGAAGGAATAAGACAACACAGGGGTACGGCCAATACTAATTACAGCCAAGGCTGGTCGGAGAGGTCCCTAAATGGCCTTGGAATAGGGGGAGGTTTTGCCATTCACCTTCTGGGCCCCAGGTTGGTCCTAATCCAGGACCAAGGAGGGAGAAAGCTAGAGGAAGAATGAACAATGTGAAAACACATCACTGATTATGGGGGACAAACACTGAAAAAAGGGCAGGGGATGTGAGAAAGAAAGATAGGCAAATGGCTTGGAGGAAGATGTGGTACCAAGTGAGGAGGCACCTTGAAGACTCTTGATTCCTTCTCAAGGACAGAAATGGAAAAACAAAACAAAAGGACAAGATCCTAACATGAATCCTCCCTCCCTTTCCTTGTGGCCTCAGCAAATCTCACTCTGCTGCCACCTGCCAAGAGCCTTGAGATGCTCCACCAGAGACAGCCATCACATTATCAGCCTAAAAGACACAACAGCCAGTGCTGGTGTATCAGCATCCCATGGGACACGGGACTCATCATCCCGTGTGTCACATCCTCTGCATATTCCAAAGAGCACATGGGGCCCAGGCACTGATGCTTTGGAGAAAGGAGCTCTGGCTGTGGAGGCCCTGGCCCAGTTGTGGAGCTGCTCTGGGGGCAGTGCTGGCCCAGTCCCAGGGAGGTGCTGTGATGAGATCCTGCTGGATCTCCTTACACACAAGCAGGAAGCAGGGAACTGAGTCTCCTTTTCCCATCTAGACACTCCCTCACCCAGCAGATGCACGGATAGTGCTGTTTCTCCCTTTCCTGATCTGTCTCACTCCAGTCTTGCTTTGTTGCAGACTGGTTTGGGGATTTTTCTAACCTGACTTTGCTTTTGGTTTGCTGGGTTGTCTCATTACAGGAAAACCAATTCCCTCATGTCTTTTGTTTGCCACCACCTGTTCCAGGGTGGGCAGGACCAAAGATCAGCTCTCTGCGTGCACAAAAACCAGCCAGGAAGCACAGGGCCTGTGATCACTCCTACTCTGTATGGCCCTGAGCTGAACAGGCTGCGTTTCATCCACCTCCAGGGCACGGCACAGGGATGCTCTCCCCAGAAAAGGTGCTGATATAAACACCAGGTGAAGATTCAGAGCTCAGAGGTTGCATGGATAGCACTTTTGCCATCAAGAATTTATTTTTCCCTGTTGGAACAGGGAAAGAAATTCCTTATACTGAGAGGCAGAGGTGTTGAAATGAGCACCATCACCCAGGAGAGAGCAGCTTTTATGGGCTGTGAAAACAGCGCTGAAGGGCAGGTATTTGGAGGAAGGCAGTTCCTCAGGGCTCTGGTCCTGAAGAGCATCCATCTGCAGGGAAGCCCTTAAAAACAGGCTGTTTCCCTCCTTATCCCTGAACTTCAGTCCAAGCTTTCACTCTGCCCTCACTGGGCATGGGATGGTTTAGCTGTACCTATCTAATGGGGTTGTTTCCAGTGAGTCTTACAGGTAGCTCCATAGGTGCCAGCACAGACAATTCCAGGTGAATGCCCCTATCATTGGCTTTTTAATTTGTGCCAGGGAGTCATTTCTTAGGGAGAAAAGGAGTGGAAAATAACAGAATCCAGCTGTGTTGTAGAGGGGAGCTTTGGGACTAGGCCCTACAACCTGCAGTTATCCCAAAGGAGACACAAATTACTTAAATAACGGGGGTTTTACATTTTAAGTCTTTTGTAGAATTAATCCTTTAATTCTGTGTGTGCCCCACTCAGTGCAATGGTGTTGCTGCCCAGAGGAGAGGCTCAGAGACACTGTGACACTTTATTACTAAACAGTTTTCCCACTTACCAGTTTCTGAGAAAGCTCTGGTGCTTCAGAGCTTGTTCTCCAATAGAAGAGCTGAAGGTGGAAAACCCTGAGTGTGAGCTACATCCCAACACTTCCAGGAGAGCTTTTATTTCAGTAGGCTCAGGGACAAGATACAACATCTCTCGTACTGTTCCTCTCTGTGTAGGGCTATTAAGGACTTTAAAAAACTTTTTGAATTTTCTACACAGAGATGTGTAATGGCTAAATTTATCTACAAGTCAAAATACCTATATATCATAGGGAAAAAAAACAATACAGCAACTTATAAATTAGTTGCTGTAACTGCACACAGAAAACACTCCACCAATTTGTGAAATCATCCAAGCCCTTTCCCCTGTAACAAGTCACTCACTGCCTGTTGCACTGTGTGGATCAAGCTTTTATTGAATGAGAAAAAACTGTGACTTGATTCTCCCAGTTCTGTAACTCAAACTCAGTAGTTGCTTTATTACAGATTCCCTCTGGAAAGGGAAGGCAGTGGTGGTGCCCTGGGCTGTCACAGACAGGGATTTCCCAGCATGGAAGCAGGAGGTAAACATAAGCTGATTTTAAAGCAAATGGGAAAAATCCTGCAGGACTAAATGTGGCCTTTTTACTATTTAGATTATATTAATAATGACAATATAATATTGGCTTTTGCAAATGTATGTATTAAATTTGCTAATTTATGTATTAGCTTTTACTTGTTGGTGTTGATCATAAGTATTTGGATATGGTACAATTTGTAACTCTTTTTGGCTGCTTGTTAGTGAAACACAATCTATTAGTTTTGCACTGTAAAGCTTGCAGAAATAGTGGTGTGATGACTGTATTATATTGTAGGCCTTAGCAAACCACAAAATGTTAAAATGCTCCTATGCAACTAAAAGAATGGTGTAAGGCAATAATGCTTGTTTCCCCCACATCTGCTGACTGACCTCTCTAAGTGATAACAGTGACATAAACTAGAGCGCTGGAGAAGAATTTTAGAAGAACTCTTTATCAGGGAGTGGAACAACAGGGTGGAAACAGGAGAAGAAATAAAATATATGGATTTAACCACAGGATGTCATACAGAAAAGTCAGAGTGTAAAATTAAACAAAAGAGTTCTTGAGACATCAAAAAGCTCACAAGAATGTTTGAATAATGCATGAAACACATGAATATGTATGTAGCTCAGTAATGTAACAGTATATATATAACACTTAATTAATCTACCAGTGTGTTCTTTGGCCAATAGCCAGAAACACCCCAGTGCTGGACATTGTCCCTTTTTATTCCCTTATTAAACTTTTAAAAATTCTAGAGACTGAACGTTGTTTTCCACAAAGTTTGTTTTTATGTAGTATGCAACATAAAATTTTATCTGCATTAGAATAGAAATGCTTTATAAAATTAAGTATTTAATGAAATATAATAATTAGATATATAGAAGTTTGTCTCAAATATACAAATCATTGTGTATACTATGAATACCTCAAATGTAAAGCCCAGCAGACTTTAAAACAGTGCATTTATCCACATATGAGAGGATTTTTATCAGCGGATAATGAGAATTTTTCTAATTCAGAACATGGAAGTCGCGGCGCAGTCTTGGTGAGTCCAGGCTGGTGTTTGGTGATTCTCCTACACAGCCGTGCCTGGAAGGGACCCCACACACAGAGCCCCAGCGGCAGCCCGAGCTCTCAGGAGGCCGTGACAGGGCTCTGAGGGACCGATCCCGGGGATTCCGAGGGACCGATCCCGGGACTCTTGAGGGACCGATCCCGGGGGGCTCTGAGGGACCGATCCCGGGGGCCCTGAAGGACCGATCCCGGGGGCTCTGAAGGACCGATCCCGGGGGCTCTGAGGGACCGATCCCGGGGGCTCTGAGGGACCGATCCCGGGGGTTCCGAGGGACCGACCCCGGGGGTTCCGAGGGACCGACCCCGGGGGTTCCGAGGGACCGACCCCGGGGGTTCCGAGGGACCGATCCCGAGGCTCTGAGAGACCGACCCGGGAGCTCTGAGGGACTGATCCCGGGGGCTCTGAAGGACCAACCCCGGGGGCTCTGAGGGACTGATCCCGGGGGCTCTGATGGACCAACCCCGGGAGCGCTGCAGGCTTGAGCGCGGGAGACGCCACGTACTGGCGGCGCATGCGCACAACAGCGCAGCTCCCGCCGGACCCCGCCCGCGCCCCCGTGCGCGCGCAGCGTTCAACCGCCGCCCCCCGAGCGCGCGCGGCTGCGCGGTGACGTTGGCGCGAGCCCCGCCTCCCCCTATAAAAGCGGCGGCGGGTGGCGGGCGCCATTGTGGTGCGCCAGGCCCGGCCGTGCGGAGCGGGCCCGCAGCGCTTCCGCTACTCACGCCGCCAGCGCTTTCGCTCCTTCTCTCTCTCTCACTTTCTCTTTCTGTCTCTCTTCCTTCCCCTTCCTCTTCCTCCTCTTCTCCTTTCCTCTCCCTCCCCTCCTTTCCCCCTCTCCCCGCCGCGGACATGCCGCGCGTCTACATCGGTCGCCTGAGCTACCACGTCCGGGAGAAGGACATTCAGCGCTTCTTCAGCGGCTACGGCCGCCTGCTCGAGGTCGATCTCAAAAACGGGTGAGCGCCATTCGTCCGTCCGCCCCTCCCGAGAGCCCCGGGCCGGGCCGGGCCCGTCCATGTCGCGGCCGCTGCCGCGTGGCGCCGGCGCAAGATGGCGGCCGGAGGGGGAGCGGAGCGGAGCGGGGGGGCCGCGGCATCGTCCCGGGGCTGCGACATGGACCGGGGCCGTGACACTGTGCCCCCGCCGCCGCCTTACCGGGCCTTTCTCCTCTGCCCAGCTACGGCTTCGTGGAGTTCGAGGACTCCCGCGACGCCGACGATGCCGTGTACGAGCTGAACGGGAAGGACCTGTGCGGGGAGCGGGTTATCGTGGAGCACGCCCGCGGTCCCCGCCGCGACAGGGATGGCTACAGCTACAGCAGCCGCAGTGAGTCCGGGCCCGTCCCTCCCCGCGGGGCTCGGGGCGGCGGCGGGCAGGGCCGGGGGCGGGCAGGGCTCGGCTGGCACCGAGCCCCGGGGCTGGGCCGGGGGGGGTCGTTAGCGGGGGGTACCCGGTGCACCGCTGGGGCTGCAGCGTTTTCCCCAGCACCAGCGGCGCCCTCGGGTATCCCGGAGCAGTTCTGGCTACCAAATCGTGGCCTTCTAGAAAGGGTATGCTCTGCTCATTAACGGCTCCAGTATTCCTGGGAGCGTTTAGATGTGACAGCAATGTTGCATCAGTAATTTTAGTGTATAAATATCGTCGTGTAACTGGGGGAGAATCGCTCAGCTGTGAACTTTGATGTGATTGATTCAGTTGGATATATGGGAGGGGCGGGGGGAGGTTTTCGAGCAGGAATCTGTTGTGCTGAAGGGGGGGCATTGTAAATATTTCTGTGCTCAGCTCGCTCGTGTAGCTTCTTGAGCTGAGCTGTGTAGAGCTTGAACGGCCTAGTACTGTAATTAAAAGTACTAAGGTTGATTTTTCGGTGGTGTTTGGAAACGTGGTGTTGGGGGGGGTGGGTTTCTGTCTTTTTAAAAAAATCAAATGTATGTTGTTTTAAAATTGTTGCATGTTCAATTCAAACTTTTTAACAAGTCCTTGATGTTTCAATTTAAAAGTGACCAGTGGGGCTGAGGCTGTGTCCACTGAGGCTAAGATGACTGCCTTTCCTGGCCATGGCTTTTCCATACATTGTGTGACCCTTGCCCTATGACCCTTTGGCTGACCTTACCGGAAGCCATGACGACAGCAGCCTTTTGCCATTAGACGCAGGGTGATGGTGAGGATTCCAAGGGTTAGACAAAACTGGTTAAACTGAACTAGGTGACTGTTACCTTGCGTGTTTTGTGGCCAAACCACCACCAAAAACCTCATACTGTGATGTAAGTACTTAGTGTAACTAGTAAACGTTTTTGTAAAATGTAGAAATGCATGTAATCAGTTAAGTTTTATATTTTACAATGTTCTGTAAAATAAAACTTAGCAAGGTGAATCTAATAAGGAGCAGTCACTCTCTAACAGATCGTAGGAGCACAGACTTGTAGGATGTTAGTCTGTTTGATTTGCCATTAATATAGATCATGGCAAAATTGCAAATTTTATTGGAGGATTAGCGAAATAAAGTCCTACTCCAGTAAATATGACTGTTAAACTAACTTTCAGAACATTGAGCTTCCTTCATGCTAGGAGACAACCTAACTTTGTTTCTTTGTACAATCAAGGTGGGGGTGGTGGCGGATATAGCAGTCGGAGACAATCGGGACGAGATAAATATGGACCGCCCGTTCGTACAGAGTTCAGGCTGATTGTTGAGAACCTTTCCAGTCGCTGTAGTTGGCAGGATTTAAAAGTAGGTATTGATGTTCTGTGTGGAGTCTGTTGTGACTATCAGGAAGCGATAGCTTCCTTTAATAGCAATGTTGATTTTGTTGAAGTAGAATAATTAAAATGTGTGCATTGAGTGCTGCTTGCAGAGCCCCCCTGTTCTGTAACTGCCCTCTGCTCCCTGCAGGATTTCATGAGGCAGGCTGGGGAGGTGACCTATGCAGATGCCCACAAAGAGCGTACAAATGAAGGAGTGATTGAGTTCCGGTCGTACTCGGACATGAAACGCGCTCTGGACAAGCTGGATGGCACAGAGATAAACGGCAGGAAGATCCGGCTGGTGGAGGATAAGCCACGCTCCAGCCACAGGCGATCCTACTCTGGCAGCAGGTCCAGGTAAGTTGGGGGGCATGCTGGTCACTGCAGCAAAAAATGGTTACAGTCAGCATGGGGATGAGTACCCTACCTGCAGCAGTTACCTTGAGCTGATGGTTTAGGAACAGGAGGAGGCCTCAGTGTAGAAGGAAGTATTTTACATTACACATTTGAGCAGTTCATCACATGTGAAACCTCAGATGTGATTCACTGACAGTATGTTGAACCCACCCTGCTGGGACCACCCTTACTCTTGAGAAGTTCTGTAGAATCTGTTAGATTGTGCTACTAGATAGCACAATGCATTAGATGGATTCAGGAAGATTGTTCCCTGTGAGGATGGATTTCCCAGAGAAGCTGTGGCTGCCTCATCCCTGAAAGTGTCCAAGGCCAGGCTGGACGGGGCTCGGAGCAACCTGGGGTAGTGGAAGGTGTCCCTGCCCATGGCAGGGGATGGAACAAGGTGATCTTTAAGATCCCTTCCATCCTATACATGATGGATGGCACAACCAGGCAAAGAGAAAGGGAATGACATTTTAAATGTTTGCAGGTCACGATCCAGGAGACGATCTAGAAGCAGAAGTCGGAGGAGTCGGAGCAGCCGTAGCAGATCCCGTAGTGTCTCCAAAAGCCGTTCCCGGTAAGTGCCCCAGAGTTAATGCTGCCAGTGCAGGAAGCTCCTCACTGACAAGTGTTTACAGCTCTGCTGGAAGTACACTACAGACCATGCAGAATAAATTTGTCTCTCTCTTTGAAAGATCTAAATCCAGGTCACGAAGCAAAGACCGCTCCCGTTCCCGATCCAAAAGCAGGAAGTCCAGATCAAAGAGCAAATCCAAACCCAAGTCTGACAGGGGATCACGCTCACACAGCAGATCCAAGGAGAAGTCAGAGAAGTCCCGGTCCAGATCCAGGTCCAGGTCTCGGTCTCCCAAAGAAAATGGTAAAGGGGATGCTAAGTCTAAGTCCAGGTCCAGGAGCAGGTCTCGCTCCAACTCTCCTCAGCAGCAGCCGTCTGCCAAGGCTCGCTCCGAGTCACCGCCCAAAAGAGCCGCCTCCAGGTCCCGCTCCAGGTCTCGCTCAAAGTCCCGCTCGCGATCAAGATCCAGTTCAAGAGATTAGGACTAGAACTCTCCTCTCACCTTGCACACTATTATGGAACATTTTCCTACCTGTCAGGCCATTAGTGTTATGTTAGTACTTCAGAAGTTGGTTTTTTCTCTTGCAGGAGCGAATGGCCTAAGAACTAAGTCATAAGGCCTAAAGGTTTAATTTGTATCCCAAATTTGATAATACCAGGTGGAATGGTGGTACAAAGCAGGAAGAGCCCCTTTTGTAGAAATTGAGCTGAAAGTTTGATTTTATAGCATTTCAGCAGGAGTAACTTAACTACTCTTAAATGCAAAGTGGTTTTTATATTAAAAATAAACAATATAAACAGGCTTAAATATGGGCTTTTTGAAAGTATCCTTTTTTTCTTATTTTTTTCATGGCATTAGAGCTATGGGTGTCATTAGTTTAATAGGTTTCAGCCTCCAGCCAAAGGCAGGATTGCCTTGCTGGGCAGGTCACACCGTTTATCTTAATTTTCAAAGCAGGTGGCAAACTGTACAAACCAGTAAACAGTACTGGGAAGATTTTAGACCAGCAATAAACTCAAGTTGGAGGATTTAGGTTGTACCTTGACTTGCCAAAAGAACATTCCCCCCATACTGAGATTGTATTAAAGGTAACAGAAGAACTCTGGAACCTGTATTGCTGAAAACCCTTTTGTTCCAGACTTGAAAGAATAAAAGTTTTCTGACGTTTCTTGCTTGAATCTCAAGTGTCACTGTTGTCAGACACGAAGGTGTCTCTTGGCTGTGGTCCAAGTCTTTAGTATGCTATATGGTTTGTCAGCCTCTGAATCCCCACTGGATATGAAAGCCAGGTAAAGTAATCTGTCTTCCCTCCCCTTTGACTCACTTATGTTAACGTTTTGCTTCAGACTAGGAGAACTATAATCCTCGTGTGTAGGTCCGAACTTTATTGGAAATGTAATCTCTTGGAGCTAGAGTTCTAGTTTTAACAAAGGCTTTGCTAAACCACAGTTGCCAATTCACTTAAATTGTGGAATAGGACTCATCCCAAAAATTTCCCTTTCTAGTTAAATTGATTTTTGTAACATGCAGTAGCAAACATTAGAACTGCCTTGTACTCTTTATACAATGTGTAGTTTGACTTGTATAAAATTAAATTGGTGACTCAAACTTTTGTGTTCATTGCAGTGAAATGGGATTCTTGCTCTGCGTTTTGCTGGGGAAATCACAGCTTACCCTGCTTTTATGGAGAGAACATCCTTGGTTTAGTGAGACAGTTGGTAGCTCTTGCCACACTCTTGGTGGTGTGCTTGAGACCAGCACAAGCTCTGTGTCCCAGTGTGTCACCTTGTCCTTTCTGCAGGTGTGGCTGGGTGTGACAGCTGCATCTCTGGTCCCAAGTTACACACCTGCCCCAAGGAATTGGGTCAGCATGGGCACATGGGAAATGTGACTTGATGCCAACTTGTCTTTCCTAGAATTCCTTTGTGCTGTAAACAGCTCTTAAAGTCAGTTTCTCACCATTTCCTGACCATCTCTGAAAAGCTGCACTTTGCCTGGTGCAGGTGAGTATCCATGCTGGTGGCACAGGGGGTCCAAGCTCACATTCCTGGAACTTGAATTGAAGTGGCTCTGTGCCTGGTGTTGCCATAAGATGAGGTTATCAGCCTGGGTGCTGCAGTGTTATCTGCACCTGACCCTGGTGGTAATTTGTGATAAGGAGTTTTTGGCTTAAATTGGAGCTGTTTGCTGAGGGTGGTGCATTTCAACATGAGTAGAAAAATGGTGTCACAGTGTTGATTAGTGCAGGATCTCAGATGGGAGAGGAGTACTGGGGGCTTCCTGCAGAATTCAGGCTGGGCAAGAACAGATAAGTTCAGGTTTACAGCCTAAAATACACTTGAGGACATACTTAAGCTGCTTTGGTTATACTTCTGATCATGGAGTAGGTCAGACTTCAGAGGGAACTGCTTCTCTTTGTGAAACAGCTTCACAGAGAACACTGGTAAAATATACATCACACTCCTCAAAAGAAGGATTGAGCTTGGAGCTCAGCAGGTTGAAAAGTACCTGTGCATATTCCCAGTATCTGTCTGATAAGATGTTGACCATTACTTTTTTGTAGATACAATCCCTTTCTAAAACTGACCCCAGTACCAGCCTGGGGATGTCCTGGCCACTCCAAGGCTGTGGGTGCCCCAGCCTTGGTCAGCAGTGCAGAGGGAAGGCTCTTAACCAGCTACACTCAGCTTGCTGAGCCAAGATTGCTGTGACAGTGGTTATGTTTGGAGTGCTCCTTATTCATGAATTACAGGGAGGGACCAGATGGCATCTTACCAATGTACCTGAAACTCCTTTAAATATCAAGATTTCTTTCTGTGTTACTGGAGCCACATTGCCTGTCTCCTTTGGCTGCTGCCCTTCACTGTGCAAATGAAGCAGGGATTCCTTGGCACAACTCATCCTTCTGGATGGGTTTCCTCTGGAAAGCCAGGAAGATTTTGGCAGTGCCAGATTCTGAGCCAGGCAGTGAAGTGCTCAGTTTGTGATAATGCTGTAATGAACCAGCAAAAACCCTAACACCCTCAGTGTTCAGCTCTGTCAGCAGCACTTTTCCTGGGAGTGGAACATTGAGGCTGGTGTGTGTTGGTCATCATAAGTGATTATTCCTGAGATCTCTTTTGTGAGTGCTGGAAAGGGTTGGGATAAATCTTCATACAAGAGTAAAAGGCTACAGGACCTACATGCTGGCTGCATGTGCTTTGTTTTGCATGCAGTAGCAGCAGTAGTTTGATGGGAAAACAACTTGGCATTGTCAGAACTCATTTTTAAACTGACCCTGGAAACAACCTTTTAGGAATGTCCTTCATAATTGGGCTACCTGACTTTTTTGTGGGATTTTGAAGACTTTTTATTTTTTGCATTTGGTATAATCAAATTTGTCTTTAAAGGCCAAAGGGGAAACCTGCCTTCTCATCAAATGTGGGGTGCAGGATTGATAAAAATCTAAGTGTCCTGTAGCAAATTGTGAAAGACAAATCAAAAGTACTGTTAAAAGTGACACTTGGAATCTGGGACTGTATTTGCAGTCTGGTCCTGGCCTTTTCCTATATTTCAAAAAGCATCCCTGCATGTGTTTTGGTTTTTTTACATTGACTCAAGTTTTGTCCTTAAATCATAGAATCACAGACTGGTTTGGGCTGGAGGGTCCTGGAAAACCATCCAGTCCCACCCACTGCCCTGGGCAGGGACAACTGCAACCAGTCCAGCTTCCTCCAAACCTCCTCCAGCCTGGCCTTGGAGACTTCCAGGGTGGGGCAGCCACAACCTCTGTTTGATTCACTTTCTATTTGATTGTATATGTCAGGAAGAGTTGTGTTGCTGGAAGGAAGGAAGGGCACAACTTCTGTGATGTGCACTAAAATAAGTCTCTCACCTTGCAATATCACTGCTTGGAGCAGTGCTGAGAGGCCCGAGTAAGCAATCCTCCTTTTTCCTACTAGAACATTTCTACCTCTAAATTCTGTGGTTTCAGATTCTGTTTAAAGCTGGGAGATGTCTCTGTCTCAATCCTGATTGTAACCACCTTTAGATGAGCAATGGGGAGCAGCATTTAAAACAATTCTTGGATTTCTTCTTCACACGTGGAATAACTTGAACTATTTCCAATTCCAAGTGTAGTTTAGGTTGGCACTGTAACATCCACAGAGCAAATTTATACATCAAAGAGTGAAAACTGTGAAAGCAGGAACTTGGCTGAGGAACCTGGAAATCCCAACAAATAGCTGAGGTGCTGGGAATGTCTTTGAGAGGTGATGCAAACCCTGGATCATTTGAAAGATGCATCATTTGGATGGGGCTGGTGATAAAGTTCTGCAACACTCTCGGTAGCTCTTTGCTTTGTCCTGGCTTTGTCAGGGCTGTTTAAAGCAAACAGGAACACATTACTTTAAAAGGTGAGAAGCACAGCTAACACAAATACTGCACTGGCAGCAGTTCAATGTGTCTTTAGGATCATAATGGTTGCTTTTGCACTGTGATCAACCCTTCCCCCTCCTTTTTTTTTGTGGTTAGGTGAAAAGAATGAGAATTAGGTGAGAATATGGGCTCAACTCTCACAGCTCCATCACACATTATTACTTTGCTAAATGTGTGTGTAGGTGTCAGAGGGGAAGTTTCAGCTGTTTCATAATCCAGTAAAAATCTGCAATAAACAAACTACTCTGAAGTGGCTCATAAACTTCCACCCTTTTAGCAGCACTGTCTTTTCCAGGCTGGGTTGGAAGCACATAGGTGTGTCCCTGAGGGAGAAGGAATGGCAGAGAAGTTGGTATGATCCACACCATGGAAAAAGTGCTGACCACGAAGATGTCAGCAGCTAATGCATGACTCAGGGTGTAGTTCACACCAGCTTGTAATAGGACTCAAATTTTGGGCATGATTCTGGGTGATTCTCTGACTCAAGGGCAACATCCGCTTGTTCAAGGAAAGTGTCTTGGGGGGGTTGTCTGATTTAGAATATCTTAAACACTCTTTTTATTCATCCTAGAAGCAGACACTTAAGTCTTGCTCCAGTGTTTTTCCTTTGGGCAAGAACTGAGTACGGTGATTTTGGTCCCAAGTTCCAAAAACAGTGCAGGGAAAGCTGTTTTTCTGTAAAAGCTGTTTTTCCAACCCTGTAACGCCAGGGTTGGAAGTGACAGCCTGTGCTGGCATGTGGATGGAGTGGGGGGGTTGTAGATTTATTCCTGGTTTGTGCAGCTCCTGGAACAGGATTATTGTGTAAATGGGAATAGGGAGTTAGTGCTGTTAAGCCAGCAGGTGTTCAATGGATCTCAGCTCATGGGCTGCTGTGACCAGGTGAGCTGCTGGGAGCAGAACAGGGTAAAGTGCAAAATGCTTTCCCCTGCACAGCTCTTGTGCCCCTTGTTCTGCTCAGCACCAGAATTAAATAGCAGTCTTTTGTGATCACAGTGGTGACAGGGATGCTGTACAATTCACCTGGAGGGTGCCACAGCAGCTCCTGTTCTGCTTAGCTCTGGCTCAAGCATGGAGTAAGTGCTGATGGTAACAGGAGACACAAGAAAAGTACTTCTGAAAGAGCCTCTCCAATTATCTTGTCTGGGTCTATTTGCTGACAATTAAAACCAGTTGCTCTGCAACAGTGTAATCCACCACCTGCCATAATTCAGGTGTCAGCTGTATACATGTGGCAGTCCAGACCAGAACTGTTCTGTAGTTCTGTGCACACAACATCCCCCTAGAAAGCACGAAACTGATACACAGCACTGCAGTGACCTTCCCAGTGGGAATAAAAGCTGTGCGGGGCAGGAGCTTCCTGTTGCTTCACGTTTTATGAGGTCTCTGCCAGGTTTTTGGGATATGTCTATGGGTAAAGACAGGAGTGACAGGCACTACAACGTGTGCATGCTGTTACCCTGGGAATAGCAGGATGTTATGGGGATAAATCCCAGTCAAGTCCCAGAGCAGCACAGCCCTGCACACGTTGGGTCTTACAGGACTAATGGCATGGCAGAGTTGAAAAATCCATGTCAGAAAAAATTAAATCACAAAAATATTACAAAGAGCTAAGTTTAAGTAAACAAAAGTTCATGGAATTCCAGAATAGCTCAAGCTGGAGGGGATCCATGAGGATCATTGAGTCCAAGCCCCTGCTCCTGGCACCACCACTTCAGATGAAACCACAGGGCCTGAGTGCTGTCCAGACACTCCCTGACCTTGGTGCTGTGACCCCTTCCCTGGGAATCCTCTTCCAGGCACTGAGCAGCCTCTGGGTGAGGAACCTTTTCCTACCCTGAACTGCCCCTGAGGCAGCTTTGTTCCATCTCCTGGGGTCCCATTGCTGCTCCCAGAAGGGGAGATCAGCACCTGCCCCCCGGGAGGAAGGTGCAGACAGCAATGGGGTCACCCCTCAGCCTTCTCTCCTCCTGCTGAATGGGCCAAGTGGCCTCAGCTGCTCCTGCCACGTCCTGGCCTCGGGGCCTTTCACATCCTGGTCCCCTCCTCTGGATACAGCTCCAGCCCTCAGGTGTCCTGTGTGTGCTGAGGGGCCCAAACTGTGCCCAGGACTGGAGGTGAGGCTGCTCCAGAGCAGAGCAGGACAGTCACATCCCTGATGTCCCCCAGGACAGGTTTGGCCCTTGGGGCTGCCAAGGCACTGCTGGCTCCTGTTCCACTTGCCCTCAGCCCAAAGCCCCTGAGCCCCTTCCCCAGGACAGTTCCCCAACCCCTGAGGTGTAAGTTCAGACCCTTCCCAAGAGAGGTCACAGAAATTGAAGTTGAGGATCAGAGAAGGAAATGATCTGGTGTTACATCAGCCAGAGGGCTCCCTGGGAAGCCAGGGCTGTTTCATCTTTTATACCTAATGTAGCTGTTCCCCAGAAATTCATCATTCTGAATTCCTGATTGTTTTTTTACAGTAAGCTCGGCCAGGAACAGGGAACTGATGGGTTGCTTTTCAAGTGACTGCGTTTCACTCTGCTCCTCATTCAAATCTGTTTGACCTTCCCTCTTCCACATAAAAGGATTGATATGGGAAATTTTTTTTCTACACTGTGCCACTGGAGTTTCATTTGAAAATGTGGAAGAAGGCAGCAGTAGCAAAGGAAGTATACTGTTACTTCCCTCCTGGTTTGCAGGACTTGTTGCTTCATGAGTCTGACTTTATACTTTTAATGTGGTAAAAATTTTGGAATACAAAACTCAGGGTGGCAAGGAACTTGCAGATGCACTAAAACTGTGAGGTTGTTCCTACAGTTTCCAGAGTGAGCAGGAACACTCCATGCCCTGGGTTTGGAGCAGCCAGAGCTGGCTGTCAGTGTGAGCAGGCACTCACCTCTCCCCAGCCCATCCAAAACACATTGAGAGATTTTCTCAGAAGCTTTTTGTACATTTGACCCTTGTGCTTCCAGCCTTGGTTCTTTCCACTCCCACTTTCTGCAGGTAAGTGGGACAGACCTTGTGGAAGTGTCTGAAGACGCTTCTTGTGTGGCCACAGAATACTGAAGGGTGGGCAGGTGAGCAGTCTGGCTTCAACCAGAGTCATTTGGAAGTGCTTCTGCAGTGTGTCCATCCTGCATTTCCACTACAGGACCACTCCAAGTGATCCAGCCCTGATACTGAAACCAGACAAGGCCTGGGGAGCTGATATGGTCTCCAGGGCCCTTGGCTGCTGTGCAGGGCACGTCCCCATTGGCGTTGTCTGATTTCTCTCAGAGGGGTGTTTGGTTAATCACACAATCTTAGAATGGTTTGGACTGCAAGAGACCTTAAAGGCTCATCCCATTCCACGCCTTGCCATGGGCAGGGACACCTTCCACCATCCCAGGCTGCTCCAAGCCCTGTCCAGCCTGGCCTTGGGCACTTCCAGGGATCCAGGGGCAGCCACACCTGGAGTGCCAGGGCCTCCCCACGCTCACAGAAGAATTCCCTCCCAATATCCCATCCATCCCTGCCCTCTGGAAGTAGAAAGCCATTCCCTGTGTCCTGTCCCTCCATCCCTTGTCCCAAGTCCCTCTCCAGCTCTCCTGGAGCCCCTTCAGGCCCTGGAAGGGGCTCTGAGCTCTCCCTGGATCCTTCTCTTCTCCAGGTGAGCACCCCCAGCTCTCTGAGCGTGGCTCCAGAGCAGAGGGGCTCCTGCCCATCCACAGCACCCCGTGCCTCAGCGCAGCAGCACCTGTGACCACCCTGTGACTCTGTGCTCCCCGTCCCGTCTAAGTCTGGCCCGGGGCTGCCCGGCCGCTCGGGGGGGCTCCCGGCGTTGCCATGACACCGCCCCCCTTTCCCCGCATCCCCCCGAAAAGCTGCGGCGGGGCTGAGCGCGGCCCTGCGGATGCGGCCCCGCGCGTTTCCAGGGCGACGGCGCGGCTGAGCCGCCCCCTCCCCGCGCTCCCCGCGCACACTCGGACCGGCCCCGCGCCCCTCCCGCTCCGCGCCCCCCGCACCGGCCCGGCCCGGGCCGCCCAGCGCCGCCGGGGCTCGGAGCAGCGCCCGCCCGGCTGCAGGTAAGGAGCGCGGCCGGGCAGCCCCGGCCCCGGCTCGCCGCGTCCCCGCCCGGCATCGCCGCAGCCCGGTGCCCGCACGGGCGAGGCCCCGGCCGGGCGAGCGGGGCTGGGCCCGGCGCTGGGGGAGGAAAAAGCGGCGATTTCCCCGTGGCCGCGGCGGGGCTGCCCCGGGCGGCGGGAGCGGCTCGCTGGCCCCGAGCAGCGCTGATGGCCCGGCCGGGCCCGCACACGCCGGGCTGTCCCCGGGAGCCTCTCCGGGGCTGCGGGCGCCCTGCAGGGGGGACGCTCGGCCGTGTTTCTTCAGGTGTTCCTCAAAGAGCGGCTGAGCGGGCGCTGTCCCGGAGCCTGCAGTGACACCACTGCAGCCCTGGACAGGGCCCGGCAGCCTGGAGGGCTTGGGGCCAGCAGTGCACAAACAGCCCAGGCTGTGGACAGGCTGCTCCACATGGTCCAGGACTGATTTCTTTATTAATTATAAAAGAAAATAAAACACTGGGCAGTTAGAAATAATTGGAGGTCAGGTATCCATCCTGTTTAGGTGTTTCCATCTGCTTAGAAGTGTGGGAAAATACCCGAGCTGTGCCGGTCTGGGCGGTGAGCAGGGCTGGAGCTCTCGGGGGCAGTGGGAGGGGGCTCTGGCTGTCCCTGCTGTGCCCCCCAGAAGTGCCTGGGCTTCAGGCTGCCTGCTGGCCTTGGCGTTCGGCTTGGATGGTGTCACCTTCACCCCTCTGGGGTGGCACATGGGATCTCTGGCAACTGCTCATCCTTCCCACCTGTGGGTGTGAGCGCAGCCACAGACCCAAAAGCTGGTCCTGGTGACAGTGAAACTCCCGGGGACAGCAGGTGACACCCAGCCTGAGTGTCTCTGCCTTGTTGTCTGTGTCTGAACATAAAGCTGAAGGCAGCTTGCTGCTTTATTGCCCTTCTCCCTCTGATCTCCGTTTCCACAGACTCTATTTGCTCTTTTGAAATGTGTAACATGAACAGCCTCTTACTGCACAGAAGGACATTTCATCTGGTTTTGAGGTGTTGATAAATACCCTGGCCCACTCCAAACCTCACCCTGCTGCACAATAACCCAGGAGCAGAACTTTGTGGCCCCTGGTTTGTTCCAGAGGAGGCATTTACTCCTGAGCAGCAGTCAGATTTGGAAGGGAAGAAGTGTGTGATTGTCTTTCTCCACTGGGCCAGCTGCTGTGCCAGGGGTGTTCCTGAGTGCTCCTGTGTGTATACAAAGCAAGGATTTCCTGCAGTGCCATTAGTCTCCTGAACACCTGCCCTGGGCAATGCCAGAAGACAGGGGAAGATCCAAGGGAGCAGCTCTCAGCCTTGCAGGTCTCTGTAGTGCTCTGGTGTGCCACTTGCAGTTTTCCATGATCCCAGCTGGTGGTCTTTCTTAAAGGCTCAATTTTATCACTGGAGGGAATTAAAAATCCATATCTCAGCTGATGGCAAGGATGGGGAAGTTCTCTGTTATGGGTGAGGAGACTACTGAAAATAATAATTTATAGAATCTCAGGCTGGGTGAGGTTGGAGGCACTTCTGGAGGTCACCTTGCACAGCCCCTGCCCCATCAGGACCACCCAGAGCCAGCTGCCCAGGATGTGTCCAGGTGGCTTTTGAGTCTCTCCCAGGGTGGAGGCTGCATCACCTCCCTGGGCACCTGCACCAGTGCTCGGCCACCTTCCCAGTGCAGAAGTGTCTCCTGAGCTCACAGGGCCCCTCCTGTGTGTCACTTTGTGCCCGTGGCCCCTGGGGCTGTCCCTGACCCCATCCCCTCTGCAGCCCCACCCTGGGTATTTATCCCCAGGGATGAGATGCCCTGAGCGTGCTGTGCTCCAGGCTGGGCAGTCCCAGCTCTCTCAGCCTCTCCTCATGGCAGAGATGCTCCAGCCCCTCCATCCTGGCCCATCATGGCCCTGTGCTGGGCTCTGTCCAGTCTGTCCCTGTCCCCTGTACTGGGCAGCCCAGCTCTGGGCCCAGCACTCCAGGGCTGCCTCACTGGTGTGGAGCAGAGGGGAAGGATCCCCCCCCTCCAGTGGCTGTGTCCCAGCTCCCAGTGCAGCCCAGGATGCTGTTCTGCACTGCTGCAGGAGCACATTGCTGGCCCATGGGCATCCTGTGTCCAGCAGGACCTTTCCTCCCAGCTGGGCACCCCCCAGCACACACCAATGCAGATTTTAGAAATGTTTGAAAACCTGAGAAGCCACAATATTCATTAATATTGTTCGAATTAGCCTACTTTAAGCCAGTTTTGTGATGAACAGAAGCAGCTCTTCTGAGCAGATCGTGCTTTATAAAGCGCTGTTGGGGCTGTGCAGTGGCTCCATACTGGGAGCTGCTTTTCTCCATGCTCCTCTATGGCCTGTTCATGCAGCATGTCCCTCCTCTTCCCAAGGAGCAGATCATTCCCTGGCTCTGGTTTGGTGTGAGGGTGAGGCAGAGCTGCAGGCTCGTGTGTATGGCAGCCCTGGAGATGCTCTGCAAGCCCCAGGTCACTGGTCTGGAAGGTGGCTGTGCCAGCACCCAGTGATCTCTGTTGGATGAGCTAAACCTCTGTGAGCCACAGAGCCAGTGATCCTTGTTGGCCCAAAGTGTGTGTTTTGTGGCCAGTGTCCTTGGCTCGTGTGGCTGTGTGCATGGGCTGGTGTCCCCAGCTCTCTCAGGTGCTCAGGCTGGTCAGACTGTGCTCTGGGCTGATGCCCTTCCCTGCTGGGTGAGGGGCTGTGCAGGGACCCCTCTCTGAGTTGGTGCTTTGTCTCCTGAACCTGGAGGTTTGTCTCTGACAGAGACCACTGCCCAGAGACACTGATCCTGCTGTCAGAACTGGTTGGAATAGGCTGGTGCAGACAGTCTCCATGTGCACAGCCCCACCCTTACACAGGGCACAGGAATCCAGGAGCAAAGCAGGAGAGAGCAAAGTGCTCCCAAATGAGAATCATCCTGAAAAATTCCACCTTCCAGCCAGCACATTGTGGTGTTCTCTGGAGGGACCATGTGTGTGTCTGTGTGGCCAAGGTTTCTTGGGCTGGCTTTCCTCCTTCCTGGCTTCTACTGCCAGAGATCCTTGGGTGTCCCTCAGCAGAAGGCAGAAGTGAGCAGTGGATGTGAGGAGTCATGGAATGGGTGGGCAGCTGGCTGAGGGGTGAGGCTCACCTGCACCCTTGGTAAGATGTGGGGTTATACCCAATAACCAAAAAAAATGGAGAAGTCAGGGCCTCACTCTTAAGGCCAAAACAGCTGCAGCTCCACTGTTGCTCTTTTAAAAGCTACCTGGGGGGAAGGGATGGGTTTTGAAGGATGCTGAGCAGCCTGATTCTGGTTTGTCTGGGTGGGCAGAGCTTTGTCATATGTCACTGGGACATGTGTAGGCCAAAAGCTTTTTAAACAACAGCTTAGATAAACAAACAAGCAAACAAATAAATAAAGCTTTTGTTCAATATCTAGGGCAATCAGCAGAACAAATCATAGAATATCCTGAGCACAAGGATCCTGTTCCAACTCCTGGCCCTGCACAGACACCCCAGCAATCCCACTCCATGCCTGAGAGCATTGTCCAAATGCTTCTGGAGCTCTCACTGTCCTGGGGAGCCTGTTCAATGCCAGACCACCCTCTGGGGTTAAAAACCTTTCCTAACATCCAAGGAAAAGTGTGAGTTTGGTTTGCCAATTTCTGTGCTAATTTGCAGGTTTGCACCCTGGTAGGTTGGATAAAGATGTGGCTGGGTAAAACCCTGAGCAGCCAGGTGTGATCCCAACCTGCTGGGAACAGAAGGTTGAATAACAGACCTCCCAAGGTTCCTGAATTATCCTGTGATAATATGGGTCACTCCAGGGCTTGTAGGAGACCCCCTGAAGGGACCTCTGGGGCAGTGGTACCTGTCCGGGCTCTGGCTCCAGGAGCTGAGGCTGCCAGAGTTGTCTGAGTTGTGGGCATCCCCTCCCTGACATTTTTCTGCTCCCAGGGAGCAGGGTTATCCAAAGTGCTTTTCTCCTGCTCTGTCAGGAGTGCTTGGGCAGGTAACAGCTGTGGCTGAGCCCCTTTTCCTCATTTAGCACCCCTGACCTGAGATACTTCACAGCAGGTTAGGCTCCAGGGGGTTTCATATTGGGATTTTAAAAACTGTGAGCTCCAAACAACATCTCCAGTCCTGATTCTCAGTCCTCCAGGTGAGGATGGAGCTCTGCAGCCCACTGTCATGCCCACACCTGTGGGGCCATGGTCCAGGGGCTGTGGGGGTTATCCCAGGAATCCTGAGTTAAAAGTTTAACAGTGTGTGCTATAGTTGGGGAAAGCAGTGTTGTGGTAAATTGTTGTCTGGCACCATGGAAGCCCCTGAGAAGAGGTGGGAGAACCCTGGGAGCTGCTGAGTTTCAGCTGTGGCAGGAGTGTGCTTACAAGTTCACACCAACAGTGTTTGTTGTTGCTGCCCATGTGTGGCCTTGGAATGGTTTTGGGCTTGGAACAGAATTTGTGCTCCATGTGTGCTCAAAGGGTGGGAATTGGGACAAGGAGTTAGGGAAAGGTTTCCACCAGCAAGACAGAAGTTGCTCCAGCCACAGCACTCACACTGCTACTAAGGGACAGGTGAGGGGAACAGGAGGCACAGTTTGTGGTAGAATGATGGCATTGTTAAGGTTCTAGAGGACATGTGAGATCACTGAGTCCAACAGCAGGGCAGGGATGGGCTCCTCTGCCTCTTGAAGGGCTCCCAACATTCTGAGCTGGGCTGTCCCAGCACTGGGACATGCCCTTGGCTGCAGTGAGGCCTTTCCCAGGAGGCTGCTGAAGGAGGGGCTGTCTGGAGACCAGCACCACAATCTGTAATCCAAATTCATTTTGTTCACCCTGAACTCACAGGAGAACCAGTATCCACAGCATCAGCCTAGCCCCGAAAGGATTTGGAGAGTGATCCACAATCACAGAATATCTCAAACTGGAAGGGACACATAAGGACCATCAAGTCCAACTCCCTGCTCCTGGAACCCAAAATTAAACCATAATGTTGACTACTGCTTGGCATTTCCTGTGCAAATATTTGCTTTTGTGTTCACACCAGAGACTGTGAGAAACCTGGGTGGAGCATCATGAACCCGAGCACTGGGTCTAGTTATTTCTCTTCCTTTCTAGTTATTTCTCTTCCTTTCTAGTTATTTCTCTTCCTTTCTAGTTATTTCTCTTCCTTTCTAGTTATTTCTCTTCCTTTCTAGGCATTTTCCAGGCCCAAGTTTTGTTTGATTTTAAAAAAAGGCAAAAATTCCCACAAAATGAGGAACTGTCCTTGAAGTATTTGACCCAATGATGAATTAAGGATTGACTGGATTTAAGTGCCAAAAGAAGCAGATAGATTCCTATGGGGTATTAGGAAGCACTGAAGCGGGTTGGCTACTAAATTTATTTTGGCTTTCACTTGGAGTCTGGTGTCCAGATTAGTTTCTCAGTTCCTTCAGTTATCCTGACACTTAACAGTGCTTTTCTGCACCTGGAGAGCCTGAAAGGTCTGTGCTGTTTGCCAGTTGACATCAACTGTGTTGATATTTCTGGTCACAAACCTGACAGAACTGGGAGAGCTGGATCTTCTCCTCAATGTGATCACACCATCCCACTCTGTGCCCTCTGATTATAACACCTTTATCTGAATGTCTCTGGTTTTAAAATTCCAGACTTTGTCCTTTGTAGCCCAAGTCTTAGCTGACCCTGCTTCACTGAAATGAGTACCCTGTTTTCCACATGGATGTCTTCCCTTTCAAATTCAGACTGCATCAGAAGGGGCCAAGACATGACAGTGGTCCTCTTTGTAGCCCTGCCTCCATCCTGGCAGCAGGTGCTTTGGAGAGGATGCTGCTGCAGTGTGGAGCCCCTGGGCCCATGGGTGGGGGGCTGGTGACAGCCAGTGAGGGCCAGTTGTGCCCTCGAGGCCCTGACACTTTGCTTCTTCCTTGAGATTCATGGCTAGACAGGCTGAGCATCACCAGTGCCATGAGAAACTCAGGTGGGGTTCAGGGGGCAGTGACCCCCCCAGTAACTCCTGTCACTGGTGAAATTCTCTCTTTTGCAGCCAGTTAGAAGATCAAGGGTGACCCTCCAACTGGAGAACTGGAAGGGGACCTGGAGGGAGCTCTGCCTGCTCCAGGGTGGGATTTGGCAGCTCTCAGTCACAGTCTGTCAGAGCACTGTAGGCCCCCGTGGGAGCCAGGAGCAGCTTGTGGTGGACCTGTTGTGCTTGTACCATCTTATGGTGGTGCCAGGTGAGAAAAAACTGTCACCATTTGCAGGCTCTGAGCTGGGACCTCACAACAGGGGCTTTCATGGGTCACGTTGATGTCAGCTGTGACCTTCATGTGGGTTTAATGGACCTTTAGTACATCTTGTAGGGGTTTCTTCTGGGAGAGACCATCCTGTGCAGTCACTGTCTCGCTCCATGGTTGTGTTCATACTGGTACCCAACTTGGTTTCTTCCCTGCTGCCCCACAGGGCCTCGCTGTGTGTCCAGGCAAGGTGATGGACAGCAGGGGGGAGATGGAGGTGGTGAGGAGCACCAAGGGCAGTGCTGCTGGGGAGGTCAGTGTCCACGTGGTCACCACCGAGAGCACTGTGCAGAGCACCCACCTGCCCACCACTGCCTTCATCATACCAGGTATGTGGAGCAGCCCCCTCCATCTGCTGCCTCCCCAGCCTCGATAGCCCACTCTCCTTGTGGGGCTGTGCTCCTCCCAAACCCTGGGAGGCAAAGACAAGCTGCTGTTGCCATCTTGGAGGTTCTCTGTGGATATCCCACATCACTTGGACTGCTTGTGGTCAATCAGATCTTCCTGAGCTTTAAACTGAAGCCTGGATGAGAGGGGCCCTGAGCCAGGGCAGCACAGTGTGCTGGGTGCCTGCTCTGCAGGGCTGTGGGCTCCTGGGCTGCTGCATTAGCCTGGAATGCCAGAATAGCTCAAGCTGGAGGGGATCCATGAGGATCATTGAGTCCAAGCCCCTGCTCCTGGCACCACCACTTCAGATGAAACCACAGGGCCTGAGTGCTGTCCAGACACTCCCTGACCTTGGTGCTGTGACCCCTTCCCTGGGAATCCTCTTCCAGGCACTGAGCAGCCTCTGGGTGAGGAACCTTTTCCTACCCTGAACTGCCCCTGAGGCAGCTTTGTTCCATCTCCTGGGGTCCCATTGCTGCTCCCAGAAGGGGAGATCAGCACCTGCCCCCCGGGAGGAAGGTGCAGACAGCAATGGGGTCACCCCTCAGCCTTCTCTCCTCCTGCTGAATGGGCCAAGTGGCCTCAGCTGCTCCTGCCACGTCCTGGCCTCGGGGCCTTTCACATCCTGGTCCCCTCCTCTGGATACAGCTCCAGCCCTCAGGTGTCCTGTGTGTGCTGAGGGGCCCAAACTGTGCCCAGGACTGGAGGTGAGGCTGCTCCAGAGCAGAGCAGGACAGTCACATCCCTGATGTCCCCCAGGACAGGACTGGCCCTTGGGGCTGCCAAGGCACTGCTGGCTCCTGTTCCACTTGCCCTCAGCCCAAAGCCCCTGAGCCCCTTTCCCCAGGACAGCTCTCCAGTCTTGTTCCCCAAGTCATACAATTTTTCAGGATTATCCCAGGTGCAGAATCCAGGTCTTACTCCTGTTTCATGCACATGGTGATTGGATTACCAGCTCTCTGGTCTATCCAGATCTCTGTGTAGTGTCTCTCTACCTTCAAGGGTGTCCACAGCTCCTCCTAATTTATTGTCCTTGATAAACTTACCTAATTGATATTCAATTCCTACATCCAGATCATTTATAGAAAATTTAGGAGCACTGTCCCTAAAACCTGGGCAGCCCCACTGGTGATGGCCACCAGCTTGATGTGCACCCAGTTCCTGTAAGGCTTTGAGCCCAACTGTAGGATCCCCATCATCCATTTGTTCACCTGATGGACAATGCAGTGGATGAGCTCTGTACTGGACACTTTGTCCAGAAGGATGCTGTGAGAGACAGTATCAAGGCTTTGCTAAAATCCTAAAACCCCACATCTATTGGCTTTGCTTGGTCAGCTTAGTGGGGTGACCTTTTGTCATGGGGTTTAAAACCACGACACCTTTCCATAAAGGGAAATTCAGTTGGTTAACCAGGACTTCCCCTGTGTTGGCTGTGACCAACAATTGCATTGTCTCTCCAGTGTTCTCCAGGAACTCCCAGAGTAATCTCCATAATTTTACCAAGCACTGTAGTGAGACTTACAGGCCTGTGATTATCAGGGTTGTCCTTCTTACCCTTCTTGAAAATTGGGACAATTTTGAGTGCAGCTGACCAGTGTTTTTAGTAGGTGTTTGAGCAAAGTCTGGCTTGTGTTAGGTGAGGTCAGGGGTGTTCTCTAGAAGATCTCCCAGTTTTTCCTGGTGCCTCAGTTCTCACTGCAGGGAGGCCCTTGGTTGCACAGTTTGTTCCTTTGAAACGTAACTAAACTGGAAGTTGCAGTCCAGGAGCAAATTCCTGTCACATCAGGACACCCTGGGCACAGAAACAGTCAGAGATCAGGCTGAAGTAGAAACCCTTGAATGTGGGTAGTGTTGGTGCCACCCCCCCAGCATGAGCCATTACTGGCTGCAGATTTTTTGCATTGCCCTGCTTGCTCTGTGCTTTGGCCCACAGCAGAGCCCTCATCTGGGAGACCATGTCCTCTGGGATTTTGAGCTGCCTTTGAGCCTTATTTCCATCAGTGAATTGTTCTGTGTTTGCCTCTGGTTGTTTGTCTCCTTCTCAGCAAACGCCACTGCCATCAACCTGCCCACGAGCACCTTAGAAATCCAGCGATTCCCCCGGGAGCCCCAGAGAAGCACAGGGGCTGAGAGGCCAGAGAGAGGAGCAGGGAATGAGCCCATCACAGCTGCTGTCATTCCCCAGATCAGTGGGGTGCAGACCTGCAGCACAGTCCGTGTGCTGGAGTGGAAAGATGGGGTGGCAACTTTGCCTGGGAGTAACCTGCGGGTAAGTGTGGCCCTGGGCCACTGGGTTTGACCCCTCTGCCTCTCCCCACAGCTGCTTGTGCTTGTAAATCCCCCAGCCTGTGCCAGGCAGGGAGCACCAGGGTGTGCTGTGGCCCCCCTGCACCCCAGCTGGAGGATCCTTCAGTTGCTCCAGCTCTTCTCCTGCTCAATCCCTGTGGCCTTGCTATCCAGGGAGCTTAGTACAGAGCTCACAGGGGTGTTTGGGGGGTGCAGCAGCACTGCCCTGCACAAGGAGGCACAGTGGTGCTACAGGACATCATGTGCTGTGCTTCCTTCCAAACTGTGCTGAGGACTTGGCTCTGCCCAAGCTCCTGCCCTCAACCTGGGAGCAGCGGCCTTGTGCTCATCTGGGCACCTCAGGGGTACCCTCAGTGCATGACAGCTTGCATTTCTCATCTGCTGCTCAGCCTCAGGACACCTCATCCTCCAGCCACCCACCTGGCAGCTCCAGCTGGTGCTGGTGTCACCTGAGGGTCCAGCACAGGCTGCAGGCAGAGCACCTTCACAGGGCCTGGGGTGCTGTGCTCACCTCTGTCCTCAGAAGAGTTGTCCTCTGTCAGACACACTGATGACCAAACCATGTCCCTCATTTTCAGACCCAGTTGTGACCACACAGTTAAATGTCTGTCCTCCTTAACTCCTTTTCCCTGCTTTTTGTTCAATGACACAGTTCCGGATAAATGAGTATGGGACGCTGAAGGTGGTGAGTGCTGATAAGATGCCTCCTGTGGAAGCTGTGAAGGAGGGTCACACAGAGAAAGATGGGGACTCTGAGGTGGCACCCCCCAGCAGAGACAATCCTACTGTGGCTCAGGGTAAGGGCACCGTGGTGGCACTTGTGGGGTGGGTACCATCATGCAGCAGATGCTGTCTGGTGTCTCTGTGGGCGAGGCAAATGCCTCCTGCATCTGCTGTTCCTCCCTGTGCCTCACTGCTGTCCTCTGTGTCCCAGAGGTGCCGGAGCAGCCCACGCTGCCGGCGGCAGAAGGCCTGTGCCACTGCGATACCTGCGGCCGCAGACACGTGTGGGACGGGGCCCGGGAGGGCAGGGGCTTCTGCAGCGAGCACTGCCACCAGCAGTTCAAAGAGAGGTAAAGGAGGGGGGTGTGTGCCCTGCAGAGCCAGTTCCATCCCTCTGCCCTTCCTCCCTGCCCTGATCCACATGCTCCAGCACAGGATGTGAGCACATCTGCCTCTGGCAGGTCCTGGGGGTCCCACACGTTCCTCTTGTTCCTGGAGGCAGGCTGAGAGAAGGAAAACTTCCCAAGGGAACAGCAAGAAGCACAGGAACCAGATTTTCTCCTGTCCAATTAGTGGCCTTGGAAACATATCTGCTGGAGCAGGAGGCTGCAGCAGTGCAGGCCACAGAGGAATGCCACAGGTCACAGGAGCAGTTCCAGCCCTACTTCTGACCAGTGTGTGACTTTCAGGACTTGTTTTCCAGCATCTCTGGTGCAGATTAGAGCCCTGCTTCTAAACTAGATCCCTTTTGATTCATCCCTGGGTTCAGGTTTCTGACATCCAAGTGTGTGAGGGTGACTCTGGCCTGTCCTTGGCTCTAACTCTTGGCAGCTTGTGTGTGTACATCCATCAAGAGGGGTGGGGGTGTGTAAGAAATGGGGGGATGGTGATTGTCCAGCAGCCCCTCCCTTACTGACACCCCTGGCAGTGTCACTGTGCTGCACTGGCTTCAGTGCTTGGCCCTCCCTCCTCTGTGCAGGTCTGTCATCGTGGAAAACTCTGCCAGCAGCACCAATGCCACTGAAATCCTCAAGCCTGTGAAGAAACGAAAGAGGAAGGACTATCAGAGCCCTTCAGAGGAAGAATATGAATCTGAGCAAATGGTAGGACAGGCAGTGAGGGGTGTGTGCAGCCAGTGTCCTGGGGGCTGGGGGCCAGCCCTGTGTGCTCAGATCTCATCGTGCTGCTCAGGGCTCTGTCAGCTGCAGGTCAAAAGGGAAACAGCTTGGCCAAAATGCCAAAAAGATTTGAGTGTGTGGAGATGAGGCTGGGCTGGTGGCACTGGGCTGTTTGTTTGGCACATGGAGCACTGAGGCCTGGGCAGTGCCAGGCTGTCTCTTGAGTCTGGGCCACCAAAGCAGGGGCAGAAGCAGGGGGGTGTCTGTCTGTTTGCTGGGTGTCCTGGGGAAGGAGAGGCTTTGACAAGGCAAGGAAACTCTGCTTGCCAGCCCTGACTGTAGCAGGTCCAGTCCAGGTGTGATTGCTACCAGTCAGCACCGATGTCCCTGCAAGCTCCCATCATCAGATTCTCTGGGAGCCCATTTCTGGGCCAGGCACTGGTCAAACCATAGACCTGGTGGAGGTGCACTGTGGCCCTGGGCACCAGTGGGAGGGTACGACACAGCCCAAAACCTTTGTGGAACTGAGTTCTGTTTTGTCTGCTCTCATGTCTAGGAGGAAAAGCAGGAAGAGAGGAAAAGCTCTGTGGAAGAGTCTGCCATGAGCAATCTGGAGGCTGAGGCGTGGAACGGGAGCCAGCACGGTGAGAAGGGTGGGGTGGGCGATGGGCTGAGCACTCCTGCTGGGGCTGGGGGATCCCACTGCAGGTTTGGACACTTTTGGTGCTCCTGCAGGGTCAAACACCCACTGCAATGTGCTAGCATGTAGTCCTGAAGGCTTGTAAGCTCCTCTGCTTGCTTGATCCTGCTCTCTCTGTCTCTTTCCGTTTCTCTCCTTTCCTCTCTTTCTCTCCATGGGAAGGGGCTCCCCTATGGACACAGCACTGGCCCGTGCTGGACAGAGCTTCCTGCCCCTCCCCTTGGGAGCTCAGCTTCTTACTGGCTCGTGGACTCTGTGTTTGCTCCCAGGGACACTGTCCTGAGCCAGAACAGACTGCCCTCCCTTGGGATGGGCTCATGGGGAACTTCCTTCGTGCCATCAGGAGCTCACAAGTTTGGGAGCTGCTCGTGTAGATGTGGTGCCAATGAAACCCTGTGATTTGGGGTTGTCTCATCCTGTGGGGTCTGTCTGGGGCTGTGTCAGAGATCTCAGGAGCAGGGCTGTTGACATGGAGGGAAAGGAGACAAGCTGAGGGATGCAGTGTTTGCTTAGTTGTTTTTTTTTCTCTGCATTGTCAAGGAGAACTTTGGGAAACACTGAAAATAAACATTTATGGGAAACCTTTTGTCTTTGAGTACTGAAGGTCATACTCAAAATAATTTTAAAATTAAACTTATTCCAACTTCATACTGCTCTCCATAGCCAAGTGCAGGGGTAGTGTCAGGGGCCAGGTGTCATTAACCCCTGATGTTACACTGAGTTAACCACCCTTAAAAAGGAATCTCAGATCTCATATCTGCTTCTCACTCTGAGCCCTGAGCATGTAACCTTCCCTGCTGCATACAAGTAAGCAGTGATGAGCTTTGTTACTTCAGCATTTTATTTTCTCTTAATTTAGAAGTACTTCAGCAAACAAAATACACACCTGGATGCCTCAGTGCAACATTCAGTGTATGCTCTGACTCTTGGTGTATTTGTCATTCCCTAGGAGTGCAGAGCTTGTATTCACAGATTCCCCAGCCATGCCTGGCACTTTTTCTATGTCCTAATGAATAGTAGAAGTGTTTTTAACTCTGAAGTGTCAGCAAAGCAAGGTTAGTCACCTTGCTCACTGAAGTTCAGCTTTAATTTCTTCCCTAAGTTTCTGTTTTTTCCCCATCTCCTCTTCCCCTAAGAAGGAGGAAGGAGTTGGTCTGGTTTTCCCCTGCATTTGTGGCCTGCCCTACCCAAGGCTGTCTGCCATGGCTGACTTGTAGCTGGGAATTCCTCAGCACCAGAACAGGCACAAGCACCCCTGGAGTCCCTTCAGCTCCCTGATGGGAGACAAAGAAGCTGGAGAGCAAGAGACTTGGGTTGTGTCTCATGGTTCTTGGGCAAGGCCTTTGTGGCCTTCTCAAAGGCATGAAGAGTCACCTCCCTGCCTGTGAAGAGTCAATGCTGTGTTTGTCATATGGGCAGATACATCATAGGGCACCAGAGTGGCCTTGCTGTGCCATGGGGGCTCAGGTAGCTCAGAGCAGAGGATGGCAGAGCTGGGATGTGAACCTGCTGCTGGTTTGACTCTCTAGGAGCCCCTTGCAGCTGGCAATGATTCCCAGACCTCTGCATGGATCCTGCTGGCTGCCCCAAATCCATCCTGTGTGGACATAGCAGATATTGTGGCTGGAGGAGGGTCTGGTTGCACAGGGGTCCTGATGGTTCATCCCTCACACTCCCTGGAATCCCAGACTTGCTGGAAAGGACCTTAAAGCCCATCTGGTTCCACCCCCTGTCACGGGCAGGGACACCTTCCACTAGCCCAGGTGCTTTATTAGGACACGGTTCAGGACATTTGGGTCACGGGGGCTCCTGGCTCTGCCTCTCGTTGTGCAACTGGCCAGGTTTTCTGGCAAAGGGGCTCTGGTAGGATGCTGCTGAGCTGTGCAGGGATGCAGGACCCTGTGTGAGAGTGGGATGGCCCCGAGGCAGTGGGGCAGGGCTGGAGTGGCCCCTCAGCAGCGTTTGTGTGCGTTTGTGCTGCGCTCAGGTGCCAGTGAGGAGAAGAAAGAAGGCTGGTCTTGGGCGTCCTACTTGGAGGAGCAGAAAGCTGTTGCTGCCCCTTTAGATCTCTTCCAGGATGTGAGTTGGGATTTTCCTGTCTTTTTCCCTCTTTCATCTTCTCTTTTCTTTCCCTTTTTTTTCCCATCCCTCCTCCTCTCTTCCTTGCTTCCCTGTTTTGCGGGACTCTAAGCAATAGCCAAGCTCCCGTTGTCGGCTGGAAGGGACTGGGCAGCCTCCAGTTTTGATTTTCCTGGAGTCCCACTCCCCAGCAGGGTGCTGGCCCCCATCCCAAACACCTCACCTTTGCCTAGGACACTGCTCTGACTCTGGCAGGGTGGTGGAGCCTTTCCAGCCCTTCCTGGAAGCTAGGTGGGCTCTCCTGAGGCTGTGCAAACAAGTCAGGCCCGTGCCCCTCTCCCCTGGCTGCAGCTTTTACCCCAGGGACACCTTGCCCTGCCAATAGCAAGAGATGTAAATCCATAAGGAGGTGAAACACTGTTTTTTTCTATGGGAAAAAATTAAAATTTGGATGACAACATAACCTGTGGCCCACAGTCTCTTGGTCCCAGCAGCTCCCATTGCCTGGTGATTGCTCCCCTGGTGGGCTCCAGACCCAACTCCCTGTGTTGGTTTTACATTGTAGTTTAATTTTTGTTTCCAGTACCAAGTAGCTTCCCAGCACAAGAATGGCTTTAAAGTGGGGATGAAGCTGGAGGGGATTGACCCACAGCACCCATCTATGTACTTCATCCTGACAGTGGCTGAGGTAAGGAGCCTCCAGTGCCCGTATTCCTTGGCTCCTCCTGGCTTCCATTCACCCAGAGGCTCTGGGGCAGGGGAGGTGCTGCCAGCTGGCCCCTGGAGGAGACAGGGCCTGTTGCTGCAGGAGATGAGCTGCTGCTCCAGCACCACAGGCAAACAAGCAGGGAGTTCCCTGCCAGCTTGGAGGTTCAGGACACTGTGCTGTGGAGCTGTGTTGGTCTCTCTGTCACCCTGACACAGCATGGAGGGGGGATTGTGGTGATGGCAACAGCTTATGTCCCTGAGACAGGTCTGAGCCCTTGAGATGGAGGGTGTGGAGGCATCCCACTCCCTTCCTTGTGTCCATGCAGGTCCACTTGGCACTCAGCCATGTGGCAGCCAAGCCAGCCTTGCCTCACAGAGCTGCCCAGGCAGCCAGTGTGGCATTTAGCCAAAATCCCTGCACCAGCAGCTTCCTGGGCTGCAGAAAAGGGAGTCTTTGCACTTGCTGGATCCAGCAAGGTGATCCACCATGGCATTTAATGCACCAGCCTGAACATCCCTTCTTTGGACTGGCTTGTGGTGGCTTTGCACTGACCTTGTTCCATGCTGGACACCCTTTGGGACTGGTTTGTGCCTCCCAGTTTGGGCACTGGCCTGTGATTGGCTTTTAGCTTCCCAAAGTGACCCATGCTGAGCTGGTGTGTGGGAGAGGAGGGGGTGTGATGCTCAGCCAGGGACAGCAGCAGGTCTCCATGGCCCTTTTCTTCTCCTGCCTCCCTGCTGGCAGGTGTGTGGGTACCGGATGCGTCTCCACTTCGATGGCTACTCAGAGTGCCACGACTTCTGGCTGAACGCTGACTCCCCTGACATCCACCCTGCTGGCTGGTTTGAGGAGACAGGGCACAAACTCCAGCCCCCCAAAGGTAAGGAGTTAATTCATCTCAGGTGCTGGGTCCTGCTGAAGGAGGGGGATGAAGAGTGGGCCAAATGTAGAGCTTAAGGTGGGGACAGGGTGGCTCCATGGGGCCAGGGAAGGATGCTGCCATACTGGGGGAGTTCCACAGGACAACATTTCAGGCACCCATCTCTGCTTGCTCAAATTTTGAGGCAAAGCCCTGTTGCTCTGGACCTCCCAGTGCCACCATCTGTGCCCCAGGGCACGCAGGACAGGAGGAGCAGCTGTGCTCTGGATTTCCACTCCCCTGCTGATGTTTCCTAACACCCCTTCAAAACCACCCACCAGCCCTCAGCCATGGGCTTTGGGCATCCCAGGGCTGCTGTAGATGCTGTGTGCCCACAGCAGGATATGCTGGCAGGGTGACAGTGGGTCAGGGATGGCCAGGCTCACCCTCACATCCTCCTAGCTGTGAACTCACTGCTCTCATTTCTCTTCCTGAGGGGTTGTAGGTTATAAGGAAGAAGAATTCAGCTGGACAAACTACTTGAAGTTAACAAAGGCTCAGGCAGCTCCTAAGCACCTCTTCATGGTCCGAAACACCGTGAGTAGCAGCATCTCCTTCCTGCCAGAGCCCACAGGTTCAGCTGTGACTCTTCCCCTCCAGCTGAGCAAAGTGCTTCCACTAGGTCTGGGCTTTGCTTTGTCCATCCCACACTCCTCAAGCCCACAGTGCTCAAGAGCCAGGAGCATGTGGCACACTTTGCTGCTCAGGATCTGTAGCTTGGGCACTCATTTGAACTGCCCAGAACTGGGGCTGCTCTGATTCTGTTTCATCCAGGTAGATCTCATGTACAATTAAATCTGTTACAGAAGTACTGGTGAGGAGAAGTAACTACTACTCTCACTCTCAACAATTATTTGGCTAAAAATGCATCACTTAATGTTTCATAAGTATAATTCCTTTGTCTCTGTTTTGTGTCTTTGTTGTTTCTGTGTCTGCCTATTTTTTTTACATGGAAGCTTGGGTAAGGAAAGTGGGAATATAGGAGAATGAAAATGCTAATGGTTCCTTTGTCAGCTGCAGAGGAAACTCACCCTACTGGCGAATCAGCCTCTCCAAGTTATTTATTGTGTCTAAACCCTGCTGTTCCTTGCTGCAACATCCCCACCAGTGTGTGTTTTGCACAGAATCTGGATCCAAGAAATAAAGGCAGGGAAGGGAGAAGGGCCCCATCCCAGATTCTCCTGCCATGCCTGAGGCTTTGGTTGCTGCTGGCTGTGACCACAAACAACTGTTTTGGGGCAAAATCAGAACTAGCATCAGTTGGAGGTTTTTTCTCTCTTGGAGTTTACTGCTTATAGAAGATCCTGAGGGTCTGAAAATCACTTTTCCTCTTTCTTTGTGTGGCCCAGCTCAGTTTCTTACCCCCTTCCTCTTTCCTTGCACAGAGCACACTGCCCATGTGGGAGCCTGAGTGGTCCCAGGGCTGTCTGGAGGCCAGAGAGGGTCTGGTTTGCAGAGGGTTTGGGCAGGTGTCTCCTTGCAGCAGACATAGGAAGTGGTGAGGAAGGAGCTGGGGCTGCAGCTCTCAAAAAGCCCTGCCCCTCTCTCCTGCCAGCACGAGGCTTCCCCAGGCTTCAAGGTGGGCATGAAGCTTGAAGCTGTGGACCGCATGAACCCTTCCCTGATCTGTGTTGCCACAGTGACTGACGTGGTGGACAATCGCTTTCTGGTGCACTTTGACAACTGGGATGATACTTATGACTACTGGTAAGTGCACAGAGGCTCTTGGGGGGCCAGTGGTGGGGAGACATGCACAGAGGGCCCTGTGTAAGAGCTTGGGTATGTTTTCTAGGTGTGATCCCAGCAGTCCATACATTCACCCCGTTGGATGGTGTCATGAGCACGGCAAACCCCTCACACCTCCTCAGGGTGAGTCAGTGATCAGTCAGGGGCAGCCTGGGAGGAACTGGCTTCCCAGGGTGGTGTGGGGGACACAAACCTCATGTCAAGGCTCCTGTACACATGTTCAGGTGCAGCATGGTGCTTGTGTTGGGCCAAGCCTCCACTCAGAGGTAGGAGGAGGACCCCAGCTGTCTGTGTACACACAGCTGTTTCTGCTTCCTTGTACTGTGGGTTTCGTGGTCCATGAGAAAATAGCAGCACTTCTTGGGTGTCTCTCAGGTTCCCATGCACCTGGCAGAGACTTGGTTAGCCCTCAAAGGCAGTGGGGCATCCTGGGGTACTTTCTGATTTCCTGCAGGCATGGCTCACCTTCTGCATCTTCCTCCTTCCAGATTACCCTGATCCCGACAACTTCACCTGGGAAAAGTACTTGAAAGAAACTGGAGCATCTGCTGTCCCAGCTTGGGCCTTTAAAGTGGTGAGTGTCACATCATCTGCTCCAGCCCACCTGGGCAGGAATTTGGGTTTTCTTCCTTGTCAGGCCTCTGCTTTTGTGACAAGTCCAGAGGTGCTCTGTTTTCTCCTGCCACAGGCCTAGGCTTTGGATCTACGCTCAGGGTTCAGAAGTCAGGGCTTTCCTGGGCAAATAGTTCAAAATTGGGAAAAATGAGGAGTATGACTGTACCCTCAGCTAAACAGGAGCTGAGTGATGGGAAATAAATTAAGTTTGCTTGATTAGTTTTTGTCTCAAATTGCACCACCAGCAGCTGTGTCCAGCCAAGCATGGTTGCAATATAGATCCCCAAAATGTGTCTCTTAGAGACCTTCTTCCCTGGGGTACATCTTGTTAAAGACAGCTCAAATGCAGGGAGCCTGTTCCTGCTTTCTCCTGTTGCCACTGCGAGCTGGGATGGCTCTTTCCTGGCCAGGGCAGGGGTGGGAGCTGGCTCAAGGAGGACACAGAGCTGGGAAAGCTGCTGAGGGAACAAGAGCCTGAAACAGGGCTCTGCTCCCCCTGACTGGGCTCTTCCAGCGCCCACCCCACGGCTTCCTGGTCAACATGAAGCTGGAGGCAGTGGACAGGAGGACTCCTTCCTTCATCCGAGTGGCCAGTGTGGAGGATGTGGAAGATCACAGGATAAAGGTGAGTGCTAGAGCATCAGTGCTGAGCCTGTGTCCAGGCACTGTGCTGGCTGGCTCCTGCCCTTCCCAGCTCACTGGGAGTGCTGTGTGGAAGCACAGTGTGCACAGGTGGGCAGGTCCCAGTGCCTGGCTCCAGGAGTGGAGAGCCTTGTTCTCTCAGTAGAACTGCACTTCTACCCTGCTGCTCGCTCTCAACTCGGAGGGCTCCAGAGCTCCTCAGAGAGGTGTGCTGGCATTTGAAGGGTGATCTCTCTACTTGCTTCCCCAGGTCCATTTTGATGGTTGGAGCCACGTGTATGATTTCTGGATTGATGCTGATCATCCAGACATCCATCCCATGGGCTGGTGCTCAAAAACAGGACATCCACTGCAGCCTCCTCTCAGTAAGTGCTGCAGCTGTGTCAGTCCCTCCCCACAGGACACGAGCACACCAGATACCACTGTCACTGCACCTGCCCGTGCACAGAAATGGGAGGGCAGGTTCTGGCTGAGAATGGGCAGGGAGGAGAGGCCACTCCAGGGATTTGTCAGTTGGAAAAGCCCTCCCTGTTTGGTGCAGGCAGGGAGCCCAGAGCCCTGGCTCTGCCTGGGTTTGCAGCCGTGACAGCCTTTCTCCTGTTCCTCTCCCCCGGCTGCAGGGCCAAAGGAACCGGCCTCCTCTGCCCATGGGGGCTGCCCAAGCCTGGGCTGCAAGAGCATCCCTCACTCCAAGAGCTCCAAGTACAGCTTTCACCACAGGTGAGCTCCCTGGCACGGCCTGGAGAGGCACAGCTCTTCCTCTGCTCCTCCTCACCTGCCACCCCCACCTGCAGCATCCAGCCCTTCTCTGCACTGACCCCACACCTGGCCCTGTCCCCTGCTCCCCCAGGGCAGCACCCCCAGCTGGAGTAACCCCTGTGAGCCCCTCCTGTGCCTGTCCTGTGGCCCCAGAGCCCCTGAAGGTGTCCTGTGTGTCCACCTAGCACGGGCACCTGTGGATTGTGGAGAGGCCAGTGCTGTTCACTGGCACCAGCTGGGAGGACGCTGTTCCCCCCACCCCTCTTTGATGCCTTTCCCTGTTCGGCTTTGAGCTGGGAAGTTCCAAGGAGCAGTGCATGGTTCCAGCTCAGGCTTGAGGGACCTTTTCCAGGGGAAACCAGGCTCTGTCTAGTGCTAACCCCAGCACTGAGCTGGTGTCAGGAGGAGCCTGTATGGTGGAGTATCCATGAGGATGGGGAGGGTAGGTCTGCCTCCCGGAGGTTTTTCTGCTGGCCATGCTCCTGGCACAAGTTCACTGCTCGCTCTGAGGCTGCTCTGGATGCCTGTGGGGGCAGAGGAAGATGGGGACTCTGGGAGCCCCAAAGATCAGCACGCTGGTGCCTTGCCCAGGGATGGCAGAGGGCCAGGGTTTGTACCTGGAGGGACTGGCTGTGCCCTGCCCCTGCCCCCAACAGCCTGGCCTCAGCAATTTGCTCGGAACATCTTTCCTCTGCTTTCCATGGCCAGAGCAATGGCTGCCTGTGCTCGAGGGCAGAAGGGTGGCCCTGCTGGCTCATCCCCTGGTGCTGCTCCAAGCTGGGCCCAACGCTTGTGTCCCCTCTGTTCTCTAGGAAGTGCCCCACGCCAGGCTGCGATGGGTCAGGCCATGTGACGGGGAGGTTCACAGCCCATTACTGCCTCTCAGGGTGCCCACTGGCAGAGAAGAACCAGGGCAGGCTGAAGGCCGACCTGTCTGACACCGAGGCCTCAACTCGCAAGAGGAGCCCCATGGGTTTCCCTCAGCGAAAGAAATCTCGGCACCACGGGAGGTAGGGGCACGGGAGGGAGGGCCCCTGGGTCACACTGCCCATCCTGGCAGGGCTCACCAGGCCACAGAGGCTCCTTGGCCTCGGTCCTGCTGGCTCTGCTGGACACTTCTGGCTTTTTCTTCCCATGGTTTCTGGCTTTGGCTGCCAAGCCTTTGGGTCAGGGTCCAAGGGGTCTCTGCTCTCACTGTCTCTGGGTGCTGGGGAGGAGGGCCCTGGGGCCAGTCCCAGCCCAGCTGGACATCAGGCTTCCTCTCTCTTTAGAGGGAGACCTCCAAAGTACCGGAAGATCCAGCAGGAAGACTACCAGAGTAAGTGCCATCCTCTGCCATGGTGTCATTGCAGGGCAAGGCTGAAGGAGCTGGGGTGGCTGGGGGTGCTGGGGGCAGATCTGCCTTGGCTCACACAGATCTGCCCCAGTGAGGGGCTTGTGGTCATTGACAAGAGACATGTGGGCCTTGTGCCAGGGCTCACAAGCTCCCCTGGTTTGGCTCTGGGGTTATGGCTGGGGATCTTTGAGTGCTTCATGGCATGGAATTAGGATCCCCTCTATGGCCGTGTATTTTCTGTGGTGCTTCGTCCTCTTATGGATGGTGGGAAGTTGTGGGGAAGTTGTGCCCCAAAATTTGAGTGTGGTTGTGAAGTGTCAAATTATTGCTGCCACACAGAAACTGATGCTGGACAGTTGGCTTGGCTTTTAGTTCTGATGCCTGACAGGGGCAGATGCCTGATGTGCATTCCATCCAGCATCCCTTTCAGCATGGGCTGTCCTGCCACCTACCCCACCACTGGGGGTGAGTGGAAAATAAATGATTAAAGGTCATGAGAACAAGGCCAAGCCAAGCTTGTCTCAACTTCTTTCCCCAGTATCCCTAATCCCACCCAACTGAACACTTGGATACACTGACACCCTGCTGACTCAAGAGACAGCCACTAGCTCTTGATACCTGAATGGGATGATCCCATCCTTTACCTCGTATCACATGCTGTGCTTTATCCCCAGCTATTTCTTCAGACAACATGCACCAGTCGCTCTTCATGTCCGCCCTGTCCGCCCACCCCGACCGCTCCCTGTCCCTGTGCTGGGAGCAGCACTGCAAGCTGCTGCCAGGGGTGGCTGGCATCACAGCAGCCACGGTGGCCAAGTGGAGCACTGATGAGGTGAGGTGTTTGGACAGCTCTGTGCTGGCCCCTGATGTGCTGGGAGTGCCCTGCCTGGCTGTGCAGCACCATGGCACATGCACCAGGCACTTCAGTGGCCACGTCCCTGGGCTAGCAAGGAGGGGTCTGCCAGACACATTGTCAGCTTTTCTCACTTTCTTGGGCAGCCATGGTGACCCCTGTTAAGGCCTGAGTAGGTGGAGGAGCTCTGGCACCAGCCCCAGTAGCCCCTGCCTGCTCTCAGGCACTGGCACAGGCTGTCCTGGGCAGTGGTGGAGTCACCATCCCTGGAAGTGTTCAAAAGGTGTGTGGATGTGGCCCCTGGGGACATGGGCTAGTGGTGGCCTTGGCAGTGCTGCTCAGTGGTTGGCCTCAATGATCTCAGAGGGCTCTGCCAACCTGAACAATCCCCTGATGTTCCCATTCCCCTCCCTGTGCCCCTCTCAGGCCAGTGCCTGTGCCCAGGGCCAGGGGTGGGCTCTGGCATGGGAGAGCAAAGCAACTGCAGCCTCTGCCCCAAGAGCCCCATGGCACCTTGCAGGGCTCAAAACAGGAGGATGTGGGCTCAGGGGGGCCTCCAGCCAGAAACATCGCTCTGTCTTGACATTTCTCTCATTTATTCCAAGGTTTTTAGCTTTGTGCAGACTCTGACGGGCTGTGAGGACCAAGCCAAGCTCTTCAAGGATGAGGTGAGAAGGGCTGGCAGATGAGAGCAGCTGGTCAAGGACAGCTGTTTGCCACCAGGGCCAGGAGGAATTGGCCAGTGGCCTTCCTGCAGTGGCTTGCTGCTGGATGCTGAGGCCACATCCAGCACCTGGCAGCGGTCCTGCCCTGCAGCCCCACTGCATGGGAGTGTGCAGCCATCTGGCTGTGCCCATATGGGGCAGGAGGGGAGCTGCTGACCCCCAGGGAGCTGTGCTGCTCTGTTCTCCCAGCATGGGAGAACAGGGCCCCCCTGAGGGGATGCAGATGTGGGCAGGAGGAGGATGGTGCTGCCTTGAGAGCACCATTGCCTCCTGAGGGGAGCTGCTCCTCCTCACCCTCTCATCCTTCCCCCTCTGCCCCTCTGACCAGCACAGCAGGTGGGTGGCACTGCTGCCTGTCAGGGTCGGTGTTTTTGTCTCTGTGGGCAGACATGTGGGGTGGCTCTGACACCTGGGGCTGATCCTGGGTGCTCTGGGTGCAACCACTGTACAATTCCCTATCTGGGAATGGCCCCTGTGCTTTAAGGGTGCTCAGGCAGGCAGAGCTGTACCGGGGCAGTCCCTGTGCTGGTCCCTGGAGCAGGGAATGGATGGCTGCCTGCCCAGGGCAGGTTGTGATGGCTCTGTGCTGTTCCCGTGGGGCTCTCCAGCACAGAATCCCAATCTGGCTGCAGTGTAAGCTCCTGGCATGGCCCCTGGAAGGGCTTCTCCCCCTCTGCCCTGTTCCTGGGCACATGAGCTGCCAGCTGGGGTTTCCCCTGGACAGTGTGGGAGTGCTGTAGGTGGCCCCTGCCCTGCTCCCTGGGGTCACCTGTGGCTTCTGCCCAGCTCATGCTGGTGCTGGCTGTCCCCAGGAATGCCAGCCCAGGTTTGCAGTGAGTGCCTTTGTCCCTGCTCTCCTCCCCAGATGATCGATGGCGAGGCGTTCCTCTTGCTGACGCAGGCTGACATCGTCAAGATTATGAGTGTCAAGCTGGGCCCGGCACTCAAGATCTACAATGCCATCCTCATGTTCAAGAATGCTGATGACACCTTGAAGTGACTTCTCTTGGCCCAACAGGGACAGTCCCTCATCACTGGTGCTGCCAAACTGTCTGGTCAGGACAGAGATTCCCCCAGCCGACCGCAGCTTGTCACGTCCTGCTCGTGTCCTCCCACGATGCCACATCTCCACTCTCCCACCAATCCATCTCCCATCCTCTTCCTTCCGTGCTGCCCTTCTGCAGCGCTGGGCCCAGGCTGGCCCCAGGCCTCGGGGGTGGTTGCAGGGAAGGAGTGTGGACGTGGCCCTGCCCCATTTAGCGCCACAGTTCCCCCATGTCCTGCTGTGCCTGCCCTGGGTAGGGCGTGCTGAGGCCAGGGGAGCACTGTGCAGGGTGTCACCGTGAGGGGCTGGCACCTACTCCAGTCACCCAGGCAGGGGAAGGGACTGACTGCCTGCATCCATGCTCATCCCTGCTTAAAGGCTGCTCTTGCCTTTGCTCAGCAGCTGAGGGAGATTTGGGGTTTCTCCCTCTCTGTGATCCCCTGGGGGTACTTGTGCTAACACGGTTTCCAAGGGACGTTCAAGGGACGTTCTTGAGGAGTTTCTGCTCATTTTGCCTTTTTCTCTGAATTCTTTTGACTTTCCCTTTATAAGGCTGGTTGATGACTGCTTTGCCCCTGCACTGCACTGCAAACCAGTGACCACCTCTTGTCCCTTCAGTGAGCAGCTGTCCTGGCTGCTGCTCTGCCCATGACCAGCGCCTGTGCTTTATTCCTTTTTCCTGGAATGCAGCAGCCCCAGAGCCCTGCCAGGCCAGGGCTGGCTGGGTGCAGAAAAGGCTCCATTTCTTCTTGAGTTTCAGACTCTTTTGTCCAGCACTTCTCTGGGAGAAAGGATGCTTGGATTGCACCTATTCAAGATTCATCTACAAAGGAAGTTGGGCCCTCTTTGGTCCTTGTATTAGGAGCAAGGCCTTCTTTAGAGTGGAGACAGCTGCCAAGGACAAGAAGCATCCATTGCTCCAACAGGCTGATCCACAGTTGCTTCTGATGGCATTCCTGAGTTGGCTGAGTCGATTCAGCCAAGCTGCCTTCTCCCCCCTCTTTGTCCTCACAAGGCATCCAGGTTTTGCTGTCTGAAGAGCAGGATCTTCTGCTGTCCCTGGATCCCTTACCTGCAGAGCTAAAAGAAATCCAGCACTTAGTTGCTTTGTTTCTGTCCTTTTCAGAAGATAGCACCTTTCCAACAGGGCCACAGGCAGTTTGGGAATGCTCCTGTAACGTTGTCCCTTGTAATGGAGGAGGGACCAAAGAGCTGCAGAGCCAGAAAAACCAACATTCCTGGGGGTCCTGGCAGAGTCCCAGCAGTTTCTGATAAGCCCCTGTGCCTCCTGGCAGTCCCCACACTGCTCTCCATGGTCCATCACCCTGCATGCCTGATGTGGGAGCTGTTGCAGTAGGGGGTGGCCGTGCAGTGCTGGAGGACAGCCACCTGCCCAGGGACCCAGTCCCAGGTCCACTTCCTTTGCCATTCCCAACAATGACATTCCAGTAATAAAAAAATTTCCCCCCTTTCCCACTGCCCAAAGACAGGGGTGCAGAGATGTGAGCAAGTGCACCAGCAATGTGTCCTGGAGTAGCGCTGCCTTGGGAGCCACTGTCACATCTGGGTCAACCTGTTTGAGGCTTCCCATGGAAATGTAGCATTTTGAATCTATTATTGAATATTTGGGGTCATGTCTGACCTGCTCTTGAAACATCTGCACGCAGGACTTGCAACTTGTCCATGTCTTTGTTTTGTCATTGCTTGGGTTTGATTTAGGCAGCTTTCCCCCTCCTTTCCTTTTTTATGTCCTTGTATCTCTTCAAGCACTGCAGCTTGGCCAGCTGTGGAGAGAGAGACTGGGAGCTGTGTCCCTGGGTCCCAGAGTCACTGCCTGAGCCACCCTTCATCTGCAGGAAGTGGTGTGGAAGTTGGTCTCTTCAGCTGATGGAGAGTCTCCTTCTGGGCCACTGTATGCTGGGGGAGAAGAGGAGGAGCCCTGGGACTTTCAGCCCAGGCTGTGAATGGTGCTGAGACTTTTCCAGGTGTGATCTGGAATGAAAAGGCTCCCACACACTGGACACAGCCCTTGAGCTGGCAAGGACCCATCTTAGGAAAGCATCCTGTTCTCATCTGCTGTATTCCCATGTGTGAAGTCGTTCCTCCTGCTGGGGAAGGGACTGAGCACCGTCCCAGGGTGCTGGGAGAGGAGCTGCTGCCCAGGCATCAGATCTGAAACTCCTGTGAAGGAGGGAGAGCCTTGTGTCTCACGGGGCTGCCTGGGAGAGCAGAGGTGGCGAGGAGCTCAGAAGATCCTGCTGAAGGGGAAGAGGAGCCATGAGCCAAGCCCTGGCTGCCCCCCAGGGCTGGCTACAACCAGCACCACTGGCTCTTGCTCTGCTGTTGGGTGCAGCCGAGCCGTGCCCTGCCTGGACAGCAGGCACACAGGCACTGTGCATCCCCACACTGCCAGAGCCCTGCGCTCTCCTCACCTCCCTCTTACAAACAGACGTGACCTGCACCAGGCTGCCAGGGTGCTGCCCCCTGGGCTGGAGCCCAGCTCCCCACTGGGTCTGAGCTCTGTGCTGGGAGCAGCAGTGCCACTGGAAGGGTGATGGGAGGCTGTGTCACACACCTGCTGGATTGAGCATCGCTTCCTCAGCCTCTCAGGCTGATGTACCTGTTGGGGTACAGAGCTGCTGGATTTGTCTGGGTGAGGGAGTTACAGGGTTTGTAGGTGGTCAAGGGCTATTTACTGTTAAAACTTACAACCTTCTGTGTCCTTTAAAACCAAACCCAAAGCGTTGTGTACGTGTGGATGGGTGATTGTGGGAGTACCCTGACACCATTCCCCTGCTGTTGGTGTGTTGCTGTTTTAGGGTGGGGGTCTCTGGGGCTGTGGAGGCAGCAGACACCCATCCCAGGGTCTCATGTGATGTGTCCTCTGTGAGCAGTTGTCCCTGGTCCCAGCAGGGAGGGCAAGAGAAGGAAGGTTTGCTGCACCCCTGGCCTTGGTAGGTCCTTCATCCCCACAGAGCACTGAGTGGGAGTCCTCCCTCAGGGACTGTCAAAGACAGCTGTGACCAAGGCAGAAGCACCAAAGTTTTCTGTCCTTCCCCTGTTGCCTGACCATATTCCTCACAGGGACATTCACTGCCGTGTCACTGAGAGCCAGAGAGGACAGTGGGCTGGGTCTGGCCCACAGGTTCCCCTCTGGGGCCTGTCTGAGAGATGTGACTGCAGCCAGCATTTCTAAGTCCATGAAGAATTCTTCAAGTCGAATGTTTTTCTGAGTGGAGGTCCCCAGCTCTCTGTTTCTGCCATTCCTGCCCCTGCAGCTGGTGTTGGCAGGGCTTAGCTGGAACCATGGGAGAAGTCCCACTACCTGCTCCAGCCTCAGCTATGGGGTGTCTTCGGGGGGGCTGCTCTGTGCCTGACTCTGGGTGTGTGGGAGCAGTTGGAGCCTCTTGGGAAACTGTGTCCTCCTCCTCGTGGAAATGGGCAGCACTGGGACAGTGCAAGCCAAGGTCTCCATTTCCAGGAGAGCAGCCAGCCTGGAGCTCAGCAGGGAGTGAGGCTGTGCCTGCCCACCAGAGCACAGCCGCCTGCCCTCGCCTTCCTCCGCTGCTTTCCGTGGCGATCACAAGCACTTTCAGAAGAGAAAAGCACCCTCCAAATGGTGTAGGAGGGCTGGGGGCTTAGGGCAGCTGCTGCCTGCAGGGGCACATCTGGGCCCGTGGTGCAATGAGGGCGTTGGAGGAGGGAGCCAGGAGAGGGCTGTGACTTTGCCACTGGGGTTCTTCACTCCTCATCCTCCTCATCCTCCAGGAGAGCTCCTCGATGTAGAGAGGGAAAGACAGGAGGGCTGCAGTTTGGCTTCCTTCTTCCAGCCCAGCCTTTCCCTCTGGGGCCTGAGGCTCACTTGTCCTTGGAGGGAGAAATAGGGACCATATTATGGAGGGAGTGTGATTATGATAACAAAAGCTTTTTTGCACTTTCATTCATTTTGCACTCTTTCTTAATTTCTTTTTTTCTGTGTTTTTGATATCGGCGCCTCCTCTCTGTGTTTTCATAATGAAAATCCTTCTGTTGTAGCCAGTGCAGCTATTCTGGAACTGTGTGTCCTGAATGTACAGAGATATAAAGGCTCTATATATATAAATTTATAGTGCTACAAAAGTAAATTTATATATATAGATGATGGTGTGATGTGTTTTGTCAGTGTTTTAAAATAATAAACGAATGTGAGCAACAGAGGCCTGTGAAGCAGGAGTGGTCACTGTGCTGTGGGACCGGTCACTGCAGGGCTGGAGCTGTCACTGTGCCACAGGGCAGTGGGAGCAAACACTGTGCAGTGGGGTAGCAGGAGCTGTCACTGCATGGTCAGTGCAGAGGTCAATGCCATGGTCAGTGCA
>NC_031788.1:1359546-1367161 GCF_001522545.3 Parus major
GTTCCACCGCCCGCCCGCCCTGTGAGACTCCCGAGGCAGCCGGGACCGGGACAGGAGCCAGGACAGGAACCAGGACAGGAACTGGGACAGGGATGGCGCCAGGGCCGGTTTATTTATCTCAGCTGGAGCTGCTGGCAGGGCCTGCCCGGGGCAGTGCCCGGCGGGGCAGCGCTGCCTGCGGGGAGCGGGCGGCTCCTCCAGCTGTGGCTCCTCCAGCTGTGATTCCTCCTCCAGCTGTGGTTCTTTCAGCTGTGGTTCTTTCAGCTGTGGTTCCTCCAGCTGTGGTTCCTCCAGCTGTGGTTCCTCCAGCAGTGGCTCCTCCAGCTGTGGCTCCTCCAGCTGTGGTTCTTTCAGCTGTGGCTCCTCCAGCTGTGGCTCCTCCAGCTGTGGCTCCTCCAGCTGTGGTTCTTTCAGCAGTGGCTCCTCCAGCAGCGGCTCCGTGCTGCCCTGGCCGTGAGCGGCCCCAGCAGCAGCAGCAGCAGCAGCAGCGCGGCCGCCAGCGCCAGGCGCACGGTGTTGCACAGAGTGTAATCTGCAGGGACACAGGGCACCGTCACCGGGGAGCGACCCACCGGGAGATCCCAGCCCTCCTGTGGGGGCAGCGGGGGATCCGAGGGGACACACAGGGCAAGGGGACACCCCAGGGAGGTCCTGGGCTAAAGAGACGCGAAGGGAAGTTCATAGGGAGCAAAGGGAGCCCCGAGGGGACCCCCAGCTGCACATTCCATATCCCTGTCCCCTGGAGCACCCCCTACTCACAGTCTCTCTCTGTGACCCCACCCTTCGGTGGTACCAAAGATGGGAAGGACAGAAGAAACATGGAGCTGGCCCTCAGATGCCACTGCCAGTGAAATTGTGACACTGAGCTGTGACAAGATATATGACTGTCCCTGGGGCTGGGAGGTGCAGGGAGAGGTGTCCTTTGACTCTTGGACCTATCAGCCCAGCAACCCTGTATCTATAGGGTCTCTAGGTCATCTGTAGGGTCTCTGAGGAGCTGGCCAGGCTCAAACACAGCTGAAGGAAGCTGTAACCCTCTGCTTGGACCCCTCTTAGAGCTGCTTTCCTGTCCTAAATGCTCTTTTCTAGTTCCCCCAGGACGTAGAGTAGGATTATGGCTGGATGTCTCACCTCTCACCACCAAGTCCAGGGTGTTGCTGACAGCAGACCATTCTCTGGAAGCATTGATGGTGTAGCACTGGCAGCTGTAGCGGCCGCTGTCACCGTTCTGCACGTGGGAGAGGTTGTAGTCACCTCGTTCCCTTGGCAGTAGCTGGGCTCGGATCTGCCCCTCCAGGTACAGGTAACAGCCGGTGCTGGGGTGTGTGGAGCTGCAGCGGAACATCACATCAGCTCCTGCAGTCACCTCGTGGCCAGGCAGGACAGAGAGGTGGGGTCTGGGCAGACGGAGCTCTGTGGGGACAGGAGAGGGAATGAGAAGGTGCAGAGAGCTTTGATGTGGTGCCAGGAGCTCCAGCATCTCTGTGAAGCCACCAGCTGGCTCAGGCAGAAGTGAAGATGGTCCCCACCTCTCCAAGCCAGGGAAGAGGAGGAAGAACCCTGCCCATCATGGAAATGGCTGTGGGCATCCTGGTGTGCCCTGGGGCGTGTGACCCCATAAGAGGGGAAACAGCATCTCTCTCACCTTCCACAAAGACCTCCAGTTCCTCACTTCGAGCCAGCACGGTGCCTCCCTGCAGGTAATGGCAGTTGTAGGTACCGCTGTCCTGGGAGGTGGCGTTAGAGATGGAGAACTCGGCCCTGCTGCCACTCTGGGTATGGAGCCGGTGGCTGCCCTTGTACAGCACAAAGCTCCCAGAGCTGTGCTGGCAAATGCAGCAGATGGTGGTGGAGCCTCCTAGTGGGATCACCCCAGGTGGCTTCAGGAAGATGGAGATTGTGGGGGCACCTGCACAGGGAGAGAGGTGCTGCCAGACAGGCAGGGAGCCCCCAGCAGCTGCCCTGCCGTGAGCCCAGGGCTGCCACCAGGCCCTGTCTCCACATAAGGGTGAGTTTTGTTCCAGGGGGCTGTGGAAGAGCCCTGAGAGATGGGTGGGCCCAGAAATGTGTCCAAACTCCCCATCTACCTTCTCAAGATACTCACTCAGTGTAGCCTCGCTCTGTGCCACCAGCCAAGCACCTGCAAGAGAAGCAGCTGTGTAATATCTCTGTTCAGTGTCTGGACACCTCCTGTCACCCTCTAGGAACTCCCACAGCCTCTGGCACTCACCAAAGGCCAGCACATGGGTCACAGGCAGCATCACGTCCCTCTTGGCTCCCTCTGTATTCGGCTCAAGCAGGGCTTCTTCAGAGGAAGGCTTTGGTCAGAGGCACCGAGCAGCTGGGTGGCTTCTTGTGGCTCCTGATACGACCTCGTTACCACCTTCTGTCCACCACAGCCACCTTCTGTCCCAGGGCTTGGGTTTCTGCAGCACGACTGCAGGGCTGCAATGGTTGAACTGGAACTACAATGTCCCTGTCACATGCCCAGGGCTCGGCCCCTGTGATGACTTAGGATCCTGCAGGCCTTGGGGGAAAGGCTATCAGCCCTTTTCTTTCTCTTTCTTAGATCCGGTCACTTGATGGGGAAATGGCTTCTTCTCGGCCTTGTGAAATAGAGGGTTGTTTTGCAACCACAAACCCACAAGTTTGCTGGCTCAACAGAAAGAAATAGGAGGTAATGAACTTGACTTCCTTTTTCACCTTTTCAGGGGCAGTTGTATCTTCCTGGCCTACAGTGTCTTTCATTGCAGAAGGAACAGCAAACCTGGAGGTTTGGGTGCACCCCACAGGATTGGTCCCACTCCTCATCCATCCACATCCCCCAGTCCCACACTGCAGCAGCCAAAGGTCCTTACTCCAGACAGCTGCTCCCTTCCACCCCATACCTGGAGCCAGGTGCACCTCAACTGCATCTTCTCTGGGTGATGTAGCTCCCTTTGGCAATAATGAGGGGCAAATGAAACCGGGCAAGTGCACGTGGGAGAAGGGAACAAATGGATTCTGGCACTGGGGCTGTGTGGGACCTGGGGTAGCTTGTCCAGGGTCCTTCTCTGAAGGTGGCAGTGTTTGTAGCTCCCTGCCCTCCCGTGAGCTGCAGGCAGCACATCCTGTCCCCTCTGTGTCTGCAACCTCTGCCACAACTGGGCCCTGCAGGAAAAACGGGGAAGGCTCAGGGCTGGGTAGGGGTGGGGGTTGTATGGGTGTAAATCAGGGGAAAAAGGCAAAGCTGGACTTCTTCCAGACCCTTTTCTACCCTTTTCTTTCTTCACCCTTCTAACCTTTATGGTCTCCCTTGGATATTCCATGGGCAAGAAGTTTTGGCAGCAGGGTGCCCTAAGGCCTTTTCCTGTTCTGGGCACCTCCTCTGGCCCTCTCTCCTGTCTAACCTCCCCCAGCCTCAGCTGATTTTAGCACTGATGCCTTAGTATTTTAGCTTTTATATTTTTCATATATTTGTAAGCCTACACTTGTTTAGTGTGTAACCCTAAACTCCATATAGATTGCTAGCTACTGCTTTCCTATTTTAGTCAGATAAAACAATTCCTCTCCAGGCCTGGGAATCAAGGACACCTCACTATCTCAGACCCCAAGAAATGTGAACAAAAGTGAATTGTTGTGGAGGGGGGGGTGGTGGTACAAGTTTGGGGTTAATTACTTCATTAGCTGAAGCTGTAATTGGAAGATTAACCCCCAATATGCAAATGGACCAAACTTATAAAAGTTACAAAAGTCTGAAAACCCATGAAAGTCCGTTTTGGGTGTAGCTCCTGGGGCACTGAGCCTGAAATGTACCTGAAGGTCCTTCAATAAATAGAACTGTTTATTATTCCCTTTTATTTTGTCTGGCCTCTCTTTTTAGGTAGCCCCAAGAAGGCATCAGCAGCTCCTTGGAGAGCCTCCTTTCAGGCCCATTTGTCTCCACAGTCCCCACTGGCCACACCAAACTGCTCTGGGCTCACCTGTGCTCAGTGAAGAACAAGCCCTGGCCATTCTGTGGCTCTGGCCTTGCTCACACTGTCCTGGATGATGTTGGTGGCATCTCTGTGGGCCCATCCATGGGCACATTGGAATCCTTGCTCCCTTCTACAGAGCCTTTTCTCACATCCCTCAGCCTAAGACTGACCTCTGGGTGCACATCCAGAGCATGGGACCATGGAAAGGGCTTTCCCCCTCCATCACCACTGTTAGGAGCAGCCTGGGAGAGAGAGGAGGCTGCCACAGCTCCAAGGAGTTTTGGAGCTCACAGAGGACAGGTGGGGTCACACACAGACACTGACAGTCCCACAGGTCTGGACAGGCACACAGGGCCTCCCACAAACAGCACAACACCATGTGCCCCTTGTTGTACCCCTGCAAGCACATTTGAGCTTAAAGATCAAAAGCTTTAATGAACAATGTACTGTCAGAGTCCTACCAATGTAAACGTTTCTACAAGGGGTATGGAAAGATGTCTGGAGACAATTCCTCATATCCACTTAAGCAGTTCCAAAGAACTCCCCTGTGATCTGGGTTTCACCCTCAGCTACACCTCTCTCTATTGCCCAAAGGTGGCTCCTCAGCAGCTGCATTGCCTACAAGACAAGGCTGCTGCACATCTTTCCTCATCAGCAAGAGAAATATCACCCTCTGACAGGAATCAATATTCCCAGGAATCAATATCTACCACTGGGCATTCTCACCTTAGAATCACAGAATATGCTGACTTGGAAGGGACCCATCAGGATCATGGAGGCAAACTCCTGGCTACAGTGCAAAAAAACAAAACAAAACAGTAGCTTATTCTTTTTTTGGCCCTGAAGGAAACCATCATGACATAATATTTCCCTTTCAGTCATCTACCTTCCCTAGTTTAATTCTGCAGCCTCAGGTCACTTGCTAGACCAGAAGTATGTCCATACTAGAAAAAAAAAAGGGAAGAATAAAAAAATACAAGCTGTTTCCAAGCCATGCAAATATCACAAGAAACCAGCCCTGCTGCCAAAATCCAGCAACTGTTGCAGTGCTCTGAGTCAGTCCAGCAATGATCTTTGACCTGCTCATTGGTGGGACCATCATGTTCACAACACCTGAGTCCATGTCTCCCTATAGCCCTGCAGGCCTTGCCTGTCCTTTCCTGCCTGGATTCTCCCTGGCTCTCAGTGGAGGTCTTAATCATGAAGTAAACACATGCAGAAGCATCTTCAGACAAGCTAAGCATGAAATGAACCTGTCTGTTCACACACCACCACATGAGCATGCAGCTGTGTCCTCCAGTGGCGAGGCCAGAGAGCAGCAAGAACCAGTCTGAAGCAGGATTCCCAGGAAAGGTGGCTTTAAAAATGTCAGAGCAGACATCACATCATTCTACACCTGCCTCTGCTGGAGAGAAGCAGCAAATTCAGGTGCTCAGGGCAAGCAGCATCAACCCACAGTTCACTGAGGTACACCCAAAATTTGACATGGTGCAATGTTCACTATAATTTGTGCCACAGACATTTTTAGATTTTAACCATTAAGCTAAGCTACAAATGGTTTTTTACCTGTCACACAAATTTTAGAATTTTGGTAAAAAAGCCAAAAACTTGGAAAATAATGCTACTCAAGAAGACAAATGAGAATAATTAAAAAAAATTAAATTAAAAAATATTTTATGTAAATGATGTTTTTATCTTCTTTTTTTGGTTACTTTTTCACACTTTATGCATTAATTCAAATACTGTGATGAAAGCATTGTCTTGAATTTAAAATACTAAAATATTCTTCTTGAAAATACCAACAGGAAAACATCTTTTCCACCTGAGTTGTTTCAGATTAGTCCAGAATAATAAGAACTGATTCTTTCTTACAAGAAGGTTTTATTGGTTTTTCAGTGAACCTACATTTTCCAGAAGAGAAAGAAAAAAAAAAAAAGTCATATGTGTTTTGGATTCTACTTCCTTTTCTTATGATCTGCCTATTTTTGCCTTTCATTTTCAGTTTCAATTTTCCAAATTTTGCCTTAATTCTGAGAGCCGAGATGCTGGAGGATAAATGTTTAATTAGATCCCTCCCTCCCTGTCCCTTGTCTCTGAACACCGGTGTTTGTTCTGGCTGTGCTACATCCCGAGACAATGAAGACTTTGCTCCAGACATGCAAAACTGTTCCAAGTGGCCCAGGAGGTGCCTCACCTTGCCCTGTCCACCCCTCACACCCACACAGAAAAAGCAGGGAAGAGAAGGGTCAGTTTTATTGCACCTATCAAGGGAAGGACTCATTTTATGTTCCTTCTGTCAGACAACTGAGCCCTACACATGATCCTGGTGGGACGGTGGAGTGAATCAAATGGTCAAAGAGAAAACCCAAACCCCTTCTGGTTTGAGATAACGTTGCTTTATGAGGGAAGCAAAAGCTGCACATGGAAGCAAAGCAAACCAAGGGATGAATTCCCCATTTTCCACTGGCAGGTTCAGCCATCCCCTGGCTGGCTCCAGCACAGCAGCAGTGGCTTGAGAAGACAAAAGCCACCACCCAAACATCTCCCTTCTCTCTTGCCCAGCCCTCCCTGTGAGCACAATGCCATCTTCTGGCACAGCAGCAGCTGTGTCCCACTGTCCCCCCGGCTGGCACCACTGCAGGACCCATCCCCATCCCTGCAGTCCCGTGCAGGGATGAGGGTCTCGGAGGGGTGGGAATCTGCCTGGAGAGGGGTTGAAGCAGTGGAGCACTGGCCTGCACTGCACACCATCGCACTCAGGAGCAAGGTGAAAGAAGGAAGAGGTGAGGAGGCTTCCCTGCAGAGGCATCTCACTGCATCCCCTGAAATTTGTCCTACATTTGCCCCAAGTCACTGTGTCCTACAGGTTCCTTCTTCACACATTCCAAGCAGTCTCATGTCTTTGTGGCCTTTTTGCCTGCAGTCCAAGCAGCCTCAATGTGGTGTCCTTGTGATGTCGTGTGGTCCCCACATGGTTTGTAACAGTCCATGAGGCTGAAATTTGCATTATGTGATCTATACAGTGCAAATGGTCTCCATATGGTCCCGTGATCCATTTGATACACCCCCTTCATCCTGGACAGTTCAGGTGTTTCTGCAGGCCAGTCTCAGGCAGGAGACCGGGCCCTGGTGGCCCTGGACCCATAGCAGTGTCCCCATGTATTCCATAGCACATCCCTGTAGGTGTATCCTTACATATTTCCATACCATATCCCTGTAGCCATCTCCCCATGTATTCCCGTACCCCACCCACGTATCCACACTCCCACATTCCCATATCCCTGCCCCATCGCCAGATTCCCGCTCCGGTCCCCCCGCCGCCTTTCGTGTCTCTTTGCTCCTCCCCCGCCGCTACTTTTGGTACGAAGAGAGCGCAATTTCCCCGTTTCTGTGTGTGCAACGGGGAATAGAAACTCCGGGTCCGGGAGGCGGAGCAGGGGGCGGACCGGAGCAGCGGCACCGGCAGAGCACGGCACCGACAGCTCACAGCGGCACCGGCACCGGACAGCACCGACACCGGACAGCACCGACACCGGACAGCACCGACACCGGACAGCACCGACAGCTCACAGCGGCACCGGCACCGGACAGCACCGACACCGGACAGCACCGACAGCTCACAGCGGCACCGACAGCTCACAGCGGCACCGACACCGAGC
>NC_031788.1:1367261-1375444 GCF_001522545.3 Parus major
GCCCATCATGGCCCTGTGCTGGGCTCTGTCCAGTCTGTCCCTGTCCCCTGTACTGGGCAGCCCAGCTCTGGGCCCAGCACTCCAGGGCTGCCTCACTGGTGTGGAGCAGAGGGGAAGGAACTCTTTTCTGTGCCATGTGTGACACCACTTCCATATTCAGATAGATTTGGCAGGATTTACAACAGGGATTTCTGGTCCATATCTTATGTGGGAAAACTGGAGCTGGCCCCAGTGTGTGAGGATATATGGGATATTGTGTCACTGTGATGTTTCGTAGAGAAACAATGTCTTCTCTCAGGCTGTGGTTTTCAGCACCACTTCTGGTGGTGTTTTTTCCTGCCTTGTCTTAGCTCTGGATCTGAAAGAGAAAATAAAATCCAAAGTGCTGTGTCGCTATAGGACATGGAATGATTCACATGGACATGGTTCAATGTATGACAGGAAAAAGGATTATTTTATTTTCTCAACTCCAGTATTTATAGATTCTCAGCAATGACCAGGGATTGGATAGTTAGGTTACCACCTTCCCAATCACACTGGTTGTGCAAAACTTCCATCAAAATACGTTTCTTAAAAAGAATGTATACACTTCTAGGTTTATAGTTATTCTCCTGGGAAAGTAGCTAGAAACTATGAAAACAAGATCAGAAGTCGTAATTTTCAGGGCAACAGTGCTGTCTACAGGGGAAGTAGACAAAGGTGTCTTCAGTGAGAGGCTCCTGGTTTATTCCTACAGAACTGTGGAGTTTTTTTGCCTGTCTTGTTTTACTTTGGTAGTCCACAAAAGCCTCTTTCCACTGAATAGCTTCTACTAGTCCACATAGTACCCAGCAGATGAATGAGGATAATTCTAATGATAACACTGCCCTGCCCATACCTCAGTTAAAGCTGCAATTTTCTGTTAGAACTCTTCCTTCTCTATGTTTTGTGCACATGTTTGCCCTTGACTTTGCTTGGAGAAAGCCTGGAGAAAGGGATAAATGAGACATGGTGGGCCTTTGTCTGCAGCCTGTTGGGACACTCAGGATATCTGGTGCTGAAGGCACAGATCTGACTGTGTGGAGATTTTAGGAAATTGTAGATACAGGGGAAAAAATGATAAATTTTAGAAAAATTATGCATGCTGGACTCTTGCTCTCTTCCATGGCTACCACAAGGAAACCTGTTTACTTTCATGACTTTTTCTAACAAATCAATTCTCCAAGTATTTGATTTGGGCATTTTTAGCACTGCTCTTTGAGGTGCAAGGGATGATGTCTGTCCTGTTACAGACTGACGGGAGACCCTACCAACCTGCATTGGACTATTTTCTTTAAGGACACGGTAAAACCCCAGTTGAAGAATAATTACAGTTGCATGACTTCTCTTGCACACATCTGGATTTCTGAGTAATTCCTGTGTTATGTGTAAATCCCTTTTCTAAGGACATAAAGGTCAAAAATATTCGGGGTGGGGTGTAGAGAATATTTTATATTTTAGTAACAGCCTGTCTACACAAACCAGCCTTTAGTATATATGGTGATATTAAAGACCAATGTCCTTGAAACTGTCCTGAAGCAGAGAGAATGAAGCAAAACAATATCCCTGTGTATGAGAGAAAAAATGTAAACCTATGTGTATTAGCAATAGTAACTTGTTAAGTCCGTGGAGCCTGTTGAACCCTATAAAAGTGTGCTAAAAATAGAAATAAACGACATTCGCCATACTTGTGTGAAGGCTGGGCTGAATAGTCTGAGCGATTTCTCAATAGTGGGGAGGGAGTGTTGTCAAGTTAGCAGGACAAAAGGGATTTATAGCAACTTTTCTGCTTTAAAGCTTTCACCAAGGGACGTGTAAGCAGCTCTGTGAGTAGAAGTGAGTAATTCCAAAGTATTAAAGTTTATTGTAGAGACAACAGCACAGCAGAAGTTATTTATCCTGGCTCTTGCTCATCAGCACAGTCTCCCCTTGTCTCCTTTGTGGCTCAGAGCTCTGTTAGTTTTTCAGCTTCAGTACAAGCATGGAATTATCTGGAACAGAGAAATGTTTGAAAGAATTTTCTGTGTACGTTTAAAAAACCACAGCAATAGCATTGGGCAGCCAAGGTAGTCTGTGTTTTAAGGATGTTGCTGGAACTGTGCCCATCCTGGCTGCACAGGTAGCTGTACCAAGTGGGGTGTGTGCTCTACAGTGTGAGCAGGGGATCTGGGGCCCTGCCAGCTTCACTGATCCCACAGGATGCATTACAGTGGAAAATCTTCCACAGCAAGTGATTTTTTTGCCAACAGTGGTGTTGGGTCATGCCCTCCTTTGGCATTTACATGTTCTTTCTCTTACCTTCACAATCATTTGTTTTATTAAATGAGGACAGATCAGCTCTACTTGGTGTGAAGGTACTCCAGTGACAAAGCATTCTCATTGGTCTCTGGGTGCATATGGAATGCTTAAGCACTCAGCTCCATGGTTCATCCTGATCCTCTAATTTAAGAGATTAATACCTGACAGCACACAGCATTTTACCACATTTTCATATAAGTATTTAATGCCTTGACTGCTCCTATACACCCTAGTCCTTTCATTGTTGCTGTCACTGGTGGAATTTGGGACTCCAGGTGGCACAAGATAGTCATGACAGGAAAATAGGATGTATTGAAAAAGAAGGACAGGAAAAAGAAGAGTAAAAAACCCTATTACCCAACAGAGTCCATGACACAATAACAGGATGTTATTCATGTTACATATCCTGCGACTATTTCATTTACTGTAGAGTTCAAGCAGGGAAGTTCTGGGATGTAAATTTACATATTTCACAGTCACTGGAACTGTGAAACTCAGGGAAAAAGTCCCACTGCTTTAAAATTAAGAATATGACATTTCTTCAGAAATATATTTTTAAAAAAACCCATGGACTTACTGGTATGGCTAGGAAGTGCTTTAGATGTCAAGACCAAGAGGAAAACATCAGTCTGAGCCTCTGTAATGCAGGTGATATTGACACAGGTGCTCCATACAAAGCCAGATAGTGACTTGATTGGAACAATATATATCCTGTAAACATTATGAGAAAGATTCTGGTTTTCTTTTTTTTCTTTTTCTAACAAAAAGAATAATTTGTTCAACAGGATTTTCACTTGACAGGACACTGGGAGGATCTGTATGAGTCTGAATTAGAAACACACAGAAAATGAGGCTGTTGTTCACAGGATTTCATTTGTCACAGCAGGTGGAAGATGAGCACCAAAGATTGGAGAGGATGGTCTGACAATTAATTCAGTGCTGTGTGAGCACAGAGAACAGGGTTCCATCCTCCCACAGCACAGAATCCCCTTATGGTGCTCTTCAGTCCCTAGGACAGTCTTTGCAGTGATCCTGAATTTCATACTAATTTTCTAGGTGTCCATTACAAGTGTCCTCTGCTCTTTCCTATTTCTTGATCAATGTTCAGTGAGGCTGCATGGACCAAAGTCAAAGTACATCACTGACCTCAGTAAATGTAGCACAATGCCAAATATGTTGACAGAGCACTCCCTGCATGTCTCAAAGTGGTACCCACAGAGAAAAAAATCACTTAATGTTATATTCTATAACTCAGGTTGCCCTTGCATGCAATGATTTCACCCTCCCACAAACTCAGATGAACATTTGCAAATACAAATTCAGTTCTGCCTTTTAGGCACTACAGTATTGTGGTGGTGGCCTTCAGGAGACCCTGGTTAGTAAACCAGTGTTGTTCTACACAGTGGTGTTGTTCTGCATAGTGATTTGGTGAGGAGTGAAGAGAAATTCCCATCGTGAATGATGCAAATTAAAGAGGTGTCTAACTGCTGTTCCAGGCAGCACAGCTGGCAGAGGGACACATGGAGTGTCTGATGATCCAATTAGATGACACCATGGAAAATGTGACAAGGTGCCTAGTGAAGACACCAATGATGCCATCACTGGTGTCTTCTAAGTGCTTTGTCTATAGCCTCACACTTGTGAGGGTCCCAGCCAGCAGTACAGAATGGCTGGGATCCAGTTTAGTTAATACTGTCTCCATCTAAAGAAATGTTTATATTACTCTAGTAAGCATTTACATCATGATGATTATACCACTTGTCCCAGTGATATTAATTTTAACACATTCCAGTTTTACTGCAGCTGACTTTCTCCCACCCTGTCCTCAGTAAAGGTTTCTGCACCATGCCAGGTCCTCATGCTGTAATGGTACCATCCCTTCCCACCATGAATTGCCCATCAGAGGGCAGCAAAAGCCTTTGTTTTGCTTCCCGGGGAATGAGGATGAGCAACATTTAAAAGTTGGGTGTAATTGAACTGGTGCCTTTTGGGAGGAGCATAGTTAGTCCAAGGGTTAAAAGGTGGCTGTGTTTTTGTTTCAAGAACACTAGAAATTATTTACTCATGAACATGCTGTGTGTACACCCAGTGCAGGCAGAAACTGAAGCAAGACCCAGAAGACAACAAATGAACTGGTGTGAAGGGAACCTTGGGCTACTTTTATTATCTCTTGCCTCTTATTTACTTTATTCTCTCAACAAGAGGAAAAGCAGAACATTTTGTTCATTATGGAACCCTGGGGCCTGCCTGTTACACAAGAGGCCACTTCAGTCCCTGAGAGCCCCAGGCTCTGGTTTGGTGGTAAGCTAAATGCATCATCTTCTCCTCCCTCTCCAATCGTAGCAAGCATGCACAGAACATCAACTGAGGACCAAACCCTGAGCCTTGCAGAGCGAGTTTAACCAAGTAAATTCTCCCTTGATTCAGTCTGAGAAATCATGAGCACTGCACCTGGTATGTTAATGGCATGTGATGGGACTGGTACAGCAACCTTCCTGCCCCTGCTGTTACTCATCTCAGACTGCAATTCAGTGCCCAGTTACTCACTACACACTGAGCATAAGAAAGGCTGGATAAAAGAAATTGAGTGAATGAGAAAAATTTCTGCTCAGCCAGGGGTCTCCCAAACCTGGACTACCAGTCCAATACCAGAGGCCTTGTTCAGAGTTCACAAGTGCAGTGCTGCAGCTCCAAAGGACAGAAGGATGTAATGAAACACACAACTCCACCTCTTATTCATCAGAATCAATAGCTTGCATGGGGTTTTAATTTTTAGTGAAGGACATTCAGGTATCCTGTTACAAGGTGCTACAGAAGGTAAGGAAGGTACAGACCCCTAAAGCTGATAAAGACTATTAAAGAGTTATTAATGGAAACCAGTTCATTAGCTCTATTTGGCTTTGGATCAAACTCCAGGTATTTAAATCATATCTCCCCCCTTTGTATTAGTTTTGATATTACATGGATTTTTATCAGCACCTGTTCTGTACTGAAATACAAGCTGATTTATACCAGAGTAATTTGCAAGGAGGCAAACCACTCAGAGGATGAGTCAGCCTTTCAGATGTATATAATTCACAACTGTATAAATAAGGGATGTGATCAGGGTGGGACTGGAGTAAACCTGGGTCTAAACAAAAAGTTCTGTCTCTACAAACATCTGCATGTCAAAAACTCTTCTTAAAGAACCTGGCAGAAGCAGGCATCCAACTCACACTGACAGTGAGCATCTGCTCCCATCATGCATCCTCAATGCATCATCCAGAGGGCAAAGATCCAATCGGTGCCTGTGGACACCCTACAGATCGGCTGTGGTGCCTCCCATGGGCCAAGCTGACCCTGCTTGCAAGGCCCCTGTGGAGACAAGAGCTGAACAGAGCCACCAGTTAAGCACAGCCTGGTGTGTTTTACCTTTCCCAGCACCAGCATCTCATATCTGCTTCTGAAAACCCCCCAGCACATTTACATTGTCATGTTCTTCACTCCCAGGGAAAAATAATCTTCAGTCTTCCATGTGGGGAAGAGAGGCACAATTTTCCCAGTAGCTTCTCCATCCTTTAAAAGATCTACATATCTTGGTTGTGTCATTTCCGTTCTCAAGACACCTAATCACTCCCTCACACTTCTCTGATTATGCACTGTAGAGCAATTGGGTAATAAAATAATTAAATAGCTGCATGTCTTTGTTATACCCTTTAATTAGATTACTTGGAAATAATAATAGTTTCTTGCCAACCTGAAGGGTTCATTAATTCCCTCTGCAGATAACAGGAAGTAATCTATCTTTTCTTACTGGTATTTTTCTAAATCCTAAATCAAAGGAATCAATTCTGATTTTAAAGTCAATTAGAAATAGATACACTCTGACACTATACCATTATCTTCATGAGTGAAATGAATTCAGACTCTCCTTACAAGGCAGTGCAACAACATTTCTCCTTCTAGGGATGACAATTTCAGGACAAGAAGTAGTATTTTAAAATATCAAGCACTTTCTGGAATAATTACCCAACTAACAAAATGCTCCAGAAGAGTAAGATTGACTTTTTAGTACTTACAAAGTGCTTTAACATCAATAAAGAAAAATTATGTGAAAACAAACTACTCCTGGATTTATAAATCTTTACACAGCCTTAAGTCAGACAGAAGCATGAAGCCATAGTTAAAGACTGACAATTGCTTAGGAGCTAATGGGTGCTGATGACACCTGATGACTATTCCACAGTCATTGTGTGGTACTTGCTCGGGGCTGTGTCTATCCCAAAACAAGTAAACATCCACACTACCAAAAATGCTTCCATGGAGAAATGGTCACTGTGGCTCCCCAGTACCAGGACCAGCTTCATGTTGTTGAGTTAATCAGCACTAGGGACTGAGGTCCTACAGGAAGGTGGACAAAACCCTCAGGAAACTCAGCAAAGACAAATGCAGGTGGTCAAAGATAGTTCTGGGTCTGGGAGGGAGTAACTCAAATTCAGCAGGACATGAGGTGCTGGCCTTGAAAGCAATTTGGTGGAAGAGGTGCTATGGTCCCAATAGGATGAGTGGGACCCCAACTGAGCACCCTGTGACAAAGAAGGCCATTCAGGGTTGTGTCACCATTAGTGCAGGCAATGGGGTGAGGAACCTCACCTTTTACTCTGCACTGATACAAACCCACCTGTGAGTGCTAGGACCAGCTCAAGCTCCCTGGTGCCTGTCCTATATAGGCACTGACACCAGAGTCCAGAGGAGGCCATCAAGCTGTCAGGGACAGAGGCTTTATCAACAGAAACAGTCACTTAATTGTGGCTGTGAGATCTTATTGGTTTATGTGTGGAAGACAAGATGGATTTTCACATCCCTACCTGTTGTAAGGAAATGCTAAACTTTGCACTTACAAAGTGTATAATTTTTCTGAAGAATTATTGAGGACATTCTCCTACTCTCTGAAGATTGGGTAGCCTTTCCTCTGATTTCAGAACGTGGACTCTCTCACTCCTCACTGTCAAAAGAGGAGGAGTATCGTAATTTCTGTGCATTCACTTATGCAATAGTGCATTCACATTAAGAAAAAATACACTTGAAACAAAAAAAGATTTTATGTAAAGGTTAATTAATATCAATGGTTTAAGCACCTGCAACAGATACCTTAAAAATCACAAAAGTGATTTTATTTACAAAAGGCTTTATTTTGTTTCCCAAAGCCCACAGTGACAGCAGTGATGTCCCAGCTGCATCACTGTTATAGACTCATGTTAGCCAGGATGTCCCTTTCTGCTCTCAGAGATTTCATTTCCAGTAACATGGGACCAAGGATGGCCATAGGTTCCTGAAGGTTTTCTTGTACCAGCTGAGCCCTCTGTGTATATGCACGGTAGTGTGTGTACACACACAAACACACATATATTGTGTTTACAGAATCACAGATTCATTAAATGATTTGTGCTGGAAGGGACCTTAAAGATCTTGTTCCACCCTCTGCCACGGGCAGCGACACCTCCCACTGTCCCAGGCTGCTCCAAGCCCTGTCCAACCTGGCCTTGGGCACTCCCAGGGATCCAGGGGCACCCAAAGTTTCTCTGGGCATCCTGTGCCATGGCCTCACCACGCTCACAGAGAAGAATTTCTTCTCAATATCCCATTTAACCCTACCCTCTGGCTGTGGAAAGCCATTGACCGTTGTCCTGTCACACCAGGCCCTTGTTCATAGTCCCTCTCCAGCTCCCTCGGAGCCCCTTTAGGCATTGGAAGGCGCTCTAGGATGCCCCGGAGCCATCTCTTCCCTGGGTGAACACCCCCAGCACTCCCAACCTGGCTCCACAGGATACGGATTTCTGCTCGCTAACGCGCGGCTCGTGGTCCCCACCACGGCCCACCACGGCCCC
>NC_031788.1:1375510-1452072 GCF_001522545.3 Parus major
GCGCATTAGCTGCCGCGGGGCATGATGGGAGCTGTAGTCCTTTTGCGGCAGCTGGGGCACTAGGCGCCTGCGCACGTCGCGCTCGACTTTGCCAAGTCGCTGCCGGAGGCCGGGCGGGCCGCGCTGCCATCTTGGACCTGAGGGACGGGGGAGCTGCGGCCGGTGAGCGGAGCGGGGCCGAGGGGCGGAGAGGGGCCACGGGGGTAGTGCTGGGAACGGGATCCTGCGGGCGGCGGGGAGACACGGGGGGCGCGGGAACCCGCAGTCGAGCCCAGATCCAGAGGGGCCACTAGCCCCGGGAGGGGCTCTCTGAGGGCGGACTCACTGCTCTGTACCCCCGGGCCCCGCGGGGCAGCACCGCTCCCTCCCTGGGGCGCGGGTGGCGGTCCCGGGACCCCCGCGCTGCCCGGCCCCGCCGCCCCTCCGCGGCTGCTGGGGGCACCTGCCCGCATCCCGTTGCCTCCAGTTCCAAGTCCCTTCCCCAGCCGTCTCCGGCAGTGTTGTGTCCCTGCCCTGCCGGACCCCGCCAGCTTCTCCCGGTTCCTAGTAGCCAGGATCTGCCTTAAGACCTTCGCTCTCTCGGGGTCTCGCTCCCTAAAGGGCTGTGCTTTCCGCAGCTCTTCCTGCACTGCCTCCTTTCCCCCGTGTGTGTCCCCCCCTGTCCCGGGGCTCATTCCAGGTGTACGAGGGTTCGGTTTCTTTGTCTCGGCGGGTACAGCCGGACATTTGAAGGAATGTTTCCTAGCGATAAAGCGTGACTACAGCCAGAGGTTTATCCCGAACTGTATTCCCTCTTGTAAACATGGCAGAATGGCAACGTTGGTGCCACAGCTCTATTTTGGAAACATGGACAAGTTCTGGCTGTTAACTCTTCCGCTCCCACGCAGGTTGTCTTTGACCTTGTGTGCCAGAGCTATCGAGATAGAAGGAGATTTAAGTGTTCGAGGATGGCTTTCTCTAATTTGCTCTGATATTCGAGAATTCAGCTTGTTTTAATCGCTGTGATTTGTGGTGTTAAATTGGCAGAAAACCTTCTGATCTGTGCATGATGCAGAGAAAGAGGCAGGTGTAGCGTTTGGGGTACCTGTGTTGTGGCAGCCTTTTTACCCTTGATGCTTTAGGAAATATGCCCAGCACAACTTACCTTTATAACTTAGTTAGAATTGAAGAAGTCAGAAATCAGGGTATTTTAGATCATCTTTTCTCAATATATTGCTGCTTATTTTCATGAGTTTCTCATTGTTTTGCTTTGTCTCTGCTACCCTACCTATCAACCTTTTCAAAGTGGAGAGAAATCTGGACTGGTATTTGAAAGAAAGCATTTTGTGCTGAGTGAGTGACTGTAGACCCAGCAATTGCTTGTATTTACCTGAGAAAAGGCACAGGCATTTAAGAATGAAACATGAATCACAGACCATCTTTAGTTCTGAGGATTTTAATGCTCAAAAACGTATTGTTTGAAAAAACAGTAAATTCTTTCCTGTTTTCTTGAAGTGAAAGTCCAAAGCAATTCTAATTTAATTACAATTACCTTGCCATTCACTACAGCTGTTTAAACTGTGTCTAGTGTGCATTCTTTGTTGTGATTTAGCTGACATTTAATCACTGCATTGAATGCATTCACCTCCAAGTGATCTTTGGAATAATACGTAGCATTCAGACCCAAAGTGAGTTTTCTTGCCTTTAAAACAAGAACTTGTACAGTAGATGTGAAAGATAATTTTGGAGTGGAAAATAACTGAGACATCTGAGTGCTAACTTTGAAAGCTTCTTACAGATTAAAGTTATTTTAGGGCTTAAGAGAGATTGAGAGAAGATTATTTTATGAATTTATTAGTTAAACAGTATCACCTCTTTTTCTTCCCTCTATTTTTCTCTCCTTTCTTAAAGTTCTGTTTTGTCTGTTGTGAAACATGAGTTATCTTATTTCTTTCTCTTTGAGTTACAAAATGGTTTGGGGAAAACTACAGAATAAGGTAATAGGAAGAAAGGCAGTAAAGGAGCATGCTGTTTGTCTTGAGGGGTTTAAATTTATATTTTTTTAAGATAGCGTGTTATAGACTGCTTGAAAAATGTTTCATGAGAGATTTACAAAGTAACTTCCTCCTATTATACAACATGTGAAGGAGATAAGATGTTTGTCAGCACATTAGTAGTATCAGTCAATGGTATCATCTAAATTAACATTTTTTTGTGAGTTTAAGCTGTTTAAACAGAGTGATAAATGTATTCAGCAATAGTGAATAGCTGAATTTTCAAACAGTAAAACCAATTCGATTTTTTCTTGAAAGCAAGGAAAAGAGTCTAGGGTGAGAGTAGAAGAAAAAACCCTTTGCACACAGTAATGGTGAATGTTCTTGGAGTGCTTCTGAGAGTTTATTTTTAAGCTTTTCTGTTTGGGTGTCCATTATGTTAATGTAATGTTCTAGTTTTTGTCATTCTGTTGTAATGTAATTGCAGGAACTGATTTGTGCCCTCAGAGCTGAGGAAAGTGCATAACCCAGAGGAGTGCTGGTCACAGGTCCTTACTGTAACTGTACTTTGCCCAGCTGCCCAACATTTTGAAGTGAGTGCTCAGCTCAGAAGATGAAGTAGACAAGCCATGATTGTCCAGCTTGGGAGTATTGTAGATATTTCGTTTTACTGTCTCATAACTTGAGTATTTTTAAATATAAAAATATTTATATATAAGCAGTACTTCTTGTCCTTCGTCGGACTGTTAGCTGAGCTAATTCTTTTTACACATTTTGATGAGAGAAAGGTTCTTCATCCTTCTCTCTGAAGACTAAAGCAATAGGGACTTGGTCATTTGTTCTGAGTGGCTGACACTCAGGTTTTACTGTAGTGCACAGTTGCTGGAGCTGAAGGATTGATATTTTTCCTCATAAGAATTGCAAATTACACATAATAGAAATTAAACTGTTGCAACAAACTGGAAAAGAGTGTTTTGAAGAAGCCAAGGCCCTGTTTCATTTGACCAGCTCTCAAGTTATGCCTGGAATTTCTACTTCTACTATACCAGAGCACAGCAGGTTTTTTTTTCCCCTCTGAGGAAACATGATACCAGATCTTGTTGCGCTGGTTATTCAAATAGTTTATCAAACTTACCAGTATGGTCCTGTTCTTTTTTTTAAAAAAAAGTTTTATTACAGTCCTCCTCTTTGGGAACTGATAATTCCTGCTTTCCACCCACCTGCCCTAGCTATTCTCAACTCTGCTGCTTGGAGAGGCCTATTGTTTCAGTCAGGCACAGAACTCCTGTCATGTTTGCATTTACATCATTGGGTCTGAAGCTGGAGCTCAGTCTCAAGTGGTGTTGTTACTCAGCAAGAAAAAGCCTATTCTCTTCAGGGGAATTGTTCCAATTTGATTGTGTGGAACCTTGTTTCTAATCAGGAAGTGAAAGTTAGGTGACTTACCTGTACCTGAAATGTGCAGATCTCAGGTTCTGGATTTGTTAGCCCATGATACGGAAGCTGGGGCTTTCAGGACAACTGTGTTGCTATCATCCTCTGTAAAATCTTCATGTTCTCAGTTTTCTATTCTTTATAGGTCTGTTTTTCTCAGTTTTCTATTCTTTATAGGTCTGTTTTTCTCTCAATGGTAGCCTTTACACATATTTTTTCTTTCAAAGTATTAACTGGGTATCTAGTAATCTTTTTGAAGTTCATTACTAAGGAAAAGAAAGATCAGGTAAAAGATTAAGGTGATCTTGAAACAGAAAAACACATGGTGAGACAGGTCTACAATCTGTTTCTGATTTATTCATCAGTTCATGAAATAAATAGCCATTTGCAGTGAAATATCTATCTGTAATATAAAATTTGTGACTGGAAGCATGTTAATTTACTGAAAAATGAAATAAGCTCTTTGATCCCTTCAGTTTCATGTGATTAGGATGGAACTTTTGCCTGGGCAAGTCATTCATAACTTACTACCCTTTTTAGCTTTGCCTTATTCAGTGGAAAAAGTGAAGGAAAGCTCAGTGCTGAGCAAGCTGAAGAGATGGACTGAGATGTAGAAGAGGGGGTTATGTTAATTTTTAACATGCTTTTGGTCAGTATCCATCCTTAGTACTGCCCCAGTCCTAGCTGACTTTTAATAAACACTGTTCTTGCTTAACAGTTAGAGTGCTCAGATATCCAAATTTTTATTTTTATTCACTGCTGGCTTCATAAACACTTGAATGGATTAAGACTTGTTGCTCTGAATATTCCTCTTCTACTTTTCTGACACCCGGAGGTTTTTGCTCTGTCAGTGCTGCTCTTTTCATCTATTTGCAGAGCAGCTAGATGGAGTGAGTTTGTTCTGTATAAGGATTCCTCATCTTTGAAGTTTTTTTACTCTGGCTTGTTAGAGCCTGAATTAAGTGATTTGTGGATCGCTCTTGATTATTTTTTCTTATTAAGGCTTGTCTCTTCAAGTGTGTGTGCTTTGTATATGTACATGTATATTTCTTACTGCTGTAAGTATTTAATTTGAGAGACTAGATAGAAATGTGGTGACCAGTATATAAAAATCTTCATAGAATGGTAATGTATTTTGCCTAATCTTTAACCAGACTTGCTAACTTTTGCGAAAGTGGTGAGCTGCATATTTTAACCAGATTTTACCTCAACACCCTTTACTACCTTACCTATTCAGATTAAGACTTCCTGGGCAATCCTGCATATGAAGGGCACTTTATAAAGGAAATGAGAGAAAAGAAAATTTGTGAGCTTAGAAGATAAAAAGTGAGACTGGTGACACTTGCTTTTTGTATCAGGATCATAGCGTGGTTTGAGTTGGAAGGAACATTAAAGACACCAGTTCAAAGATCACTAAGCTGCTTTGGTTCTTAAATGTCTGTGATTGACCCAGTGCATGTGATGACTTCAATGATGAAGCTTTCAGAGCAGTTGCTTATTCCAGCTGTTTGAAGGGGAATAATGTGTATAATGTTAACAGGAAAGAGGAGGGAAATGCTGAAGGAAGATACTTTGATCACTTCGCTCTACATGAAATAAGTTTCCATAGCTACCCAAACTAAACAGCTGTCACCTGTGTTTGCAGGTGGATGTTCACCATGTGTAACATTTCTAATTCCATTTAAATGCTCATCACCTAAAGATACAGAGGAAAACTTAGGATCCGTGGGCAGTAATCCTGCATGTAATTGGCATGTTCCACTTTGTGCATGTTAAATTGAGTTTACCAGTAAGATTTTAGGATATCTTTTTTTTTGCTTTATACCAATGAGGCATTTTGTGAATATTAAAAGGACCAATTTCCAGAGCAACACAGCATTTATTAAACATTTGCCTGAACCAAATTGAGTTCAGGTCAATGAAAAAGCTATCGTGAGGCAGCGGTGTTCTCATTGTTCTTCTGTGCACCCATTGAATCAGGGTGTTTAACTCCTGATCTGAAATCTGGTTTGGGCAGGTGGATTTGTTCTGTGTGGAGACCTGTTGACATTGCTGGTGGTTTATTTGATATTCTCCATGGTTTAAAGGTTTTTAACATAGCCCTGTGAGGTGTGGCATGGCATATCATGACTTTTATCTCCTTTCCCTTCTTTTCTACTTGCCATGAGGCTCTCAGAACTACAAGACTTAAGGCACTAGTGAGAGCTTGATTTATTAAAGAAAAAAATAACATTTAAGCAACATCTTGCTTTCACATCTTCAGTGTGAACAAAATAATGCTGTCCTGTGGGGGATATTAGAGGTGAAAATATTTTCAGACTAATGGCTGTTCATTTCGAGGCTGGAAGCTGCCCAGACTGTGTTTGAGTGGAGAAGACAGAAAGTGAAATTCATAGTTAAGGGTGGCTGATGGAGGAGGTGAGAGAGGAGGGGACTTACAGACAGTAATAGTAGGGATGAGATCTATTCTAAGAGAGCCTGTGTCACATCTGGGATTTCTTTGCTTTTTGGAATCTCACTTCCTGTTTTAAAAATAGTAAACTCTATACTTCATATTCTATATTTATGCCTTCATAACTTCTAATCTCTCACACAGTAATGTTCTAATGTATTGCAAAATAGATAAATTATCTGTACAGAATTTAAAAGAAAACTGTTAGAACTCCTCATATGGTTCAGACTCAGGGTTTGTATCTGTAAGGATATTGTGCTGACTAAGGTGGTCATTGCATTATAACCCTATGGGCCTGTTCTTTCGCTTCAGTATGCGTGTTCCTTTTTGATGTTACACATATTGCATAGCCAGAAAAGCCATGAAGGGGTGGATATATGGTGTAGTGTGCTCACAATGAGTTACTCTCCCTGCACAGAGTATTTTGCCAGGGCATGTAAAGTGTGCCTATTTGTTTTTAAAAAATACACTGTTTCACAGTTATCAGGGGCCCTTGGCTTTTTCCCCTGAAGATTTCCTGGATTAAACAGGTCAGTGAAGGCCAGTTGGTGAGTAGAATTGACACAAACATAGGGAAGGACTGTGAGATGGGAGTGTCCAGGGGAAGGGGGACCACTCCTTGGGCAGTATCCAGCTGTAGGAGGAGAATTGCCCATCTACACTGCCCCATGGCTGCAGCAGCTACATTGCTGACACGTGTGGGTTGTGCAGTTACCTCTGGTTCACCTGCAGGTTTTGGTTTAGGAACCAGTTCTAAGCTTCTTCACCAACCTATGGGCTTCCAGTTGTACCCCAACAGTAAGGTGAGTCCCTTGAAATTGAAAGGTACAGTCAGTGTTTGTTGTTAGAAGGCGATCTTTTTCTTTTGTTTATTTAATGTACAGTTGTCAGTTTTTCACACAGAAGATCTACAACGTGAAGACTGAAACTTTTCTTTAAGGATTTTACTTATTACTTTAGTTGGAAGAATTAAGATTTCTGACATCTGCTTTATCTTTTGATAAAGGTCAGTGGAATGCTAGGGCTGCCCCACAAAACCCAAGTTTAATGGAAGTGTTGAGAATATTGGAATAGTAGTACAGTTCTAGGCCACCTTTCTCCTATAGTTTCTGTTTTATTTTACAGAGAGGCATGATATGGAATGTAGAAAGCAGACAGATTTTGCAGGGTTGGGATGGCTGTGTTGTCCACCCATGGCTGTACTTTTGTGTTGCCATCTGGTCACTTATAAAAAATTCCCAGGAAGGAGGTAATGGACTTCCATTGAAATTAGAAAACGTGAAGACAACTCCTCTGGAACTCAAGGTCTTGCTTGCAGTAGTTTTCAGTTCTGGAAAAGGGGCAGCAGCCCATAGCAGACTTTCAGATACCTCAGGGTTGACTTAAACAATCTCAATACTTTTTCCCCTCCCTGAAATTGTAATTTCCATTACATCCTTTGTATTTACTTTAGTAATAAATAGTTTAGCTTGGAAAAATGCAACCTTTATATTCAACTGACACTAAATTTTGTACAAAGTAATATTACTTAATTTTGTTGCAAATAGTGGCTTTCCACTTTTAGTTTCTTTGATTCTGCTGTTTAAGAATACTCAGAGAAGCAGCTTATTTTTCTTATGGGGCAGTGTATGTGTAGTCATACCTTGGTAACAAGTTACCTGTCAGAGTTTGAGTGCATTGTCTGCAGCAGTTCTCGTTCCCACAGCTGAGTCAATCAACAGGACCTGTCTTATACCATGTACTTTGCTGAAGCAGGTGCAAGCAGCAAGTGACAAAGAGCTTTCTTTTTCAAGAGATTTCAAGTCATCAGCACATTTCAGATGTGTGGTTGTCGCTGGTAGTAGGGAATGATTCATCATTTCTTTGATGAGTGTTGTCAGGCTGAATTGCAGAGCCGTACAGTCTGTTTAAAATTTGTTTGTTGCTCAGGTACCTACAGTGATGATCTGTTTAGCAAGTTTTTATAGGCAATATCTTCGGAAAGCTCCACGGGCCTTTTTATCTCTGTTCTTGGGAGCAAAGGAGTGGAGGTGTCTCTTCCTATACCCACAGAGGGAGGTAGTTCTGTGCTCATTAAACCTTCACTGGTGCTGATGGGCACTTAAAACAAGGTGCATTTTGTGCTGGACAGTCCTGTACAGAACATCCTGAAAAATCGTGTTCAGGTTTGTGTAGACATCAGCATTGCGCTTTTGGAAACTGTATCTGCTTCATTTGAGGCTTCCAGGTGAGATGATCAGGGCTGACATTTTGCTGGTAGACAACAGTCTTTGCAGAAGCTACTTCTAAAAACATTACAACTGTACAATTTTACAAACGTATAAACACGTACAACAACTGTAGTGGCTGCTGAAGTTGTCATTCTTAGTAATGACTACAGGTAATTGGGTAATTTAATGGTTTCAAGCTTTCTTTTTTTTTTCATTCCCCAGAGTTAAAAGCTTTTTGTAGGTTGGCTTAGGTATGTGTATGAACCATTGATAATGAAATGTAGCTCTGAGAAAGGAATGGGGAAATAATGTGAAGCAAGCACTGAGCTGTAAATAAGAAGTTAAACGAATGGCCAGAGATTATGAAATCCTCTGTAGGTGCTGTCCTCTGTTAATAACTGAATGTGGAACTGCTTCTGAAGGGACTTGTTCCAAAGCTGCAAGGTAGGTGGTGAAACAGAAGGTGGTGGCCACGTATTTTGTTTTACTGTGCTATTTTACAGCAGAGAAAGTGTTCCTTACTGACACTTTGATGTGCTTAGGCCTGAACATCAGGCCTCAGCCAGAGCTGACTTACAAGATGAACCCTGGGCAATGTGACTAACACCATCAATATTACTTAGCTAAAAATAAATGACGCAGATGCTTATGCTAGCTCTGTATAACCTTGTGTAGTTATCTACAAGAAATGTATCATTTAAAAAACTTTCCCAAATGACTTGAATAGAGGCTTGTTTGTAGGCTATTTTAGGGGAAAACCCTTCCAGCCAAGGTCTGGGCTCTGGCAAGCTCTGGTCCTTGCTGGTCGCGAGGTGTGCCATCAGACCCAGGTGTTTCTGCTCTAAAAATATAATCAAGTCATTTTGACTTACTGATTTGGACCTATAAAAGCTGGACCCATTTTTGAGGTGAATTTGGAGACCTCACCTATGAGTACCATGTGGGATTTTCCCAATTGCTGGGAAGGGTTCTCCAGTTCCTCGCTGCAGAGCAGGGCTCCCCAGCGACTGCAAACTCTGGATGATGGTGGAGTATTCAGGCAATTGGTGATGTATCTTTCTCAGTCATTATCCTGTCTCTCATGTAGCAATTATTAAGTGCATTACCTTGCTTCTTTCTGCTTGTTGCTAAAGCCAAGTGTGTAGTTTTATTGAATGTATTATTTTACTTTTGTGTTGCCTTAATATTGATAGTCACGTAAGACCATTCTTTCCCTTGGTGTCTGTGTCCTTTAAATCGCCCCCATCAACTGGTAGAACACACTTCAAAAGTAATGCTTTTGAAGTGCTTTTAAAAATACAAAACTCATGGATTTTCTTCCAATGACACAAAGTCAGTGACACAAGATGATGTCAAAAGTCTCAAAAGAATGTGTAAAATTAGTTAAAGTAGTTCTCTTAACATATCCAGTGATACCAGTCTATCTCTTCCCATTAAGCATCGAGTTAAGTTCTGCAGTTTCTGAAATTTGCTCATGAAGATTGACTATTTCCACTTTTTTAATTCGAAAATAAAGCAGTAATGTGAGCTGTGATGGTGTGTGGGTATATCTGTACTGATGAGATAGGGAAGATAAATGTAGGCAGTGGAAAATGAAAGTCAGTGGATATGTGAAAAGCTAAAGTAGAAGAGCACATTGATGGGAAAGGCAGCTATATTATGGTATGCAGCTATATTATACCTCCAAAATCAAGTTACCTGTATAGACATTATGGGGATTTTTGGCAGCATCATTTTTGTTGGGTTTTAGTATCATAAGTGAAGCTTCAGTGCCAATCTTTCCCACTGAGGTTTGGATTAATTTATATAGACACTTAGGAGAAGCTTTTGGAACCTGTTAGAGGATCAGCATCCTTTAAGCGACTCTCCAGACTAAATGTGTCAGAGATTGGATATTTTTTAGGTAAAAGAGAGTAATTAGTTTGATTGAAAGTACCAGGACAGCAGCTTTAAAGAAGCATGGGGGAGATATGGAGCAACATAGAGGTAACTGTCCAGACTTGCTTGGGTAAATAATAACCATATAAGTTAAAATGAAGGAAATATATGAAAGCATCAACAAATTATAGTATCTTTTTGAATAAACAGAGTATAAGCTGTAACATTTAATGTTTTTCTCGTCTCTGATGTTGTTTTTATAACTATGGGATACCACAGGTTCCAAGGTGGTAATAAGTGAGTTTATGAGATTTCTTATTAGGGCAAAAGAAAATGAAAATCAACCGTGTTTGCATATGAAGTGTCCAGTAACATCTTTGTGTTGGGACAGTTGAACCAGTTGACTTTTGCATGTTTTTCAGTTTCATGTTACCCTATTGTCACTAATTGGAGGTGGCTAACACATCTATATAATGCTGGACGTGTAGGAAATTTGCTCAAGCTGTACTGCTTTGTTTCTTATAATACACAGCGGCAATAATGGAAATGGAAGTAGTTCTTAGAAGTCAGGAGAAATACCTGGTGTAGACTTGTGCATTGAATTTTAGTGTAGGACTTAGGAAAAGCTGTAGAAATGAAAATCTTGATGTTCAAGATGAACATTACTGAACCTGAAGAAAGTGCAATGCTGATTCATGCAATCTGTGCCTTTCTAGTCAAACTAGTAAAACTTAAGCTGTATTGATAACTGGACACTGAAAGGGGTCCTCAGTTTAAAAAAAAATATAGCCTATATGAGACACTCGATAGATGTCTCTTTAGAAGAGGAATCTGCTCTTAGAGAGGAGAGGGACCCAAAAAGAACAGAAGAACAGGACAGGGTACAGCAGGAGATTGTTTTAGGGAACTCAAAGAATCACAGAATACTTGAGGTTGGAGGAGACTTCTGGACATGGCCTGATCCAAATTCATCTGCTTAGAGCAAGGCCAGTTAGAGCAGTCAGTAATGTGTTCAGTCAGGTTTGGAATGGCTCTGAGAATGATGATTTAACCTCTCTTGACAATTTCTCTGCTGTTCAACCACCCCATAGAAAATAAATAACTCCATCCCCTGTTTTCAAGTTGACTTTCTTATATTTTGATTTGTGCCCACTGGCTGTTGTCCCATCCCTGAATGCTGCTAGGGACAGTCTGCCTTCAGCCTTCAAGTATTTGTACACACTGATAAGATCCTCCTGATCATTCTCCTTTCCAGACTTAACAATCCCAGCGTTCTCAGCCTCTTCTCAATCACTTTGTCTCCATAGCCCTTTGCAGGTGTCACATCACTACATCTGTGACACTCTTGATTTAGGGAGTCTAGAATTAGAATGAAAGAGAAGGATCACCTTCCTCATGCTGCTAGTGATGGTTTTTCCTAATCTAGGATGCTGGCAACCCTTTTATTTGTTGTTACTGTGAGGAAGCATTGCTAGTTCATGTACAACAGCACCAGTATCTCCTGCAGAGTTGCTTTCTGTCCAGCTGCCCCCCAACCTTTACTGGTGCATGGGTTTATTATTCCCCACATACAGAATTTTGCACTTTCCCTTGTGGAATTTTTGTTCCATTAGCATGTTTGCTGAGGGTGAGCTGGGTCCAGGTCATAAATGGGGAAGTTAAACAAGGTCTTGAACTTACTGGTCAAGTCTGTACCCCTGGGCTACAGCACTAGTGCTGGGTTCTAACTGGACAGTGTACTTCTGATCCCAGCCCTGGGGACCTTGCCCTTCATCTAGGCTTGCAGTGTGTCTCCTAGTCCTGCCTGGCCCCCGTTTCATCCCCTTCTGTGAGGATGTTGTAGGACATGGTGTTGTCCCAGCTACCAAGTCATCTTCTCATGGAAAGCTCTGGTCTGTCAGACATTATTTCCCTTTTATAAAGCCATGCTGACTAATACAAATCACTTTCTTCCCCACATTGTTTGGAAATGGCTTCTACAAGAATTTGCTCCCTGACTTCTGTGAGGTTGAGATGACACAGGTCAGTTTGTAGTTTCTTGGATCATCCTTCTTGCTCTTTCAAAGAAAGGAGTGTAATTTGTTTTTGCCAGTACCAGAAATGTGGAGAGTCACAAGAATTGGACTTTTTCACTTTAATGTGGCACAGAGTGGGCTTCACTGTTTTTCTGTAAGGCATAGAATGAACAGGAAAAGAAACTTCAGTTTTTCAGCTTCTCTCTAGATGCTTAGTACCTGTGGAAAATTATCCTCCTTGTGAAAAAAACCCATTTGTGCTTACACAGATAGTGGTACTCAGTTACTGATCTTCCTTCTACACAAAACAAGCAGTTCTGTGGTCTGGCTCATCACTTAGGCCTCAGGGAGACAATCTGTTACCCTGTCTAATGACACAAATATGTTGTGCTTTATGGCACTTTTTTTTTTACCTACAGCATTCATCATTCATATTAAATAGACATATACTCTAAATGTAATCTTAATATATTTGACTAAAAATATACTGATTTTTACTTAGACCAGAGCACAGCAGGTAAAACTTCCTAGTAGTTTTGTAGAAGCAATTTTCTAGCCTTGATTTTGCACAGAAGAAGGGAAAAAAACACCTCTCCTACTGATGAAGAGTGAGAAATTTTGGGATTTCCTTTTTATAATTTTATAAAGGAAAATATTCTGAAAAAGAATCCTCTGAAACTGTCAAAATGGAATAAAAGGTGGCAGTCTAGAAACAAAGTGGCCAAGCAAGGTCACACATGAAAATACTCAGGTCCATATGCAGGGAATTCAAGAAGGAGAACAGAAGTGATACAAAAAGATTGAACACTGAAAAGAGTCAGTGGATGTGAGAGAGACCAGTGGAGGTTTTCCTCAGGGCCAAAATACATAGCAGAGAGAACAGGAAAAAAAGCAATCTTCATTAGTGGTTTAATTGTTTTAATTTGGAGGATACTTTGGAAATCAATCCGCTGAATGTTCTCACAGACTGCACTTGATTTGACTTGTGAAATGAGCTCGGATCAAGGAAGCCAAGTTGCTTTTGGATGAAACAAGTGGGAGCTGTGGTCCTGCTGCTGTGGGACTGTAGGATCCCAGCAGAGCGGTTCCAAACTAAAACTCCAAGAACATATCCCATGTGGGTTTGAGGTCTGCAGACCTTCCTGCCTGGCCCCACTCCTGTTGCATTGCACTGCTTGTGGGTGTGGGCACAGCAAATCCTTATGGGACAATTCAGAGACCTCACTACAAAAGGTTGCCCCTTTGTGAAAGGAGCTTTAGCAAAAAAGAGACAAGTTGGCTACAGTCATTCTGAAAGGTGTGGGCACAGTTTTTAGAAAGATTACAGTACAGGAGGTGAAAATGGGTCTGTAAGAAAATAGGAATCTGTTTTGGCAAGTAATTCCCACAGTGAAGCTTAGAAGCCATGTGACAGTGCAATTAGCTGGTACAAGCTGAAGGGTAATAGTCTTAAATACAGCTTTTGTCATTCTTTTTATTTTAATTTTCTCTGTGTACTAGATGAAAAATTTTGAAAATGAAGAAGCAATGGAAGTATTCAAGAAGAAGCAAACAAAAAACACCCACCTAAATTGAGAATAAGTGAAGCATTTATATGGATTGTTATTAATAAAAGTTGCAGGGAAATACACATCCTAAGGTGCTCAAGGAGTAGCTGAAAAAGTGAGGAGAATCCTTCCAAAGGAGTTAGCTTGGAAACTCTTCTCAGTCTTTAAATTGAAAACCATCTGAAATGAATGTATAAGCATACACTGAAAAAAGAAGATTGCACTTCTAAGAATTAAACCATGTAACAAAATAAATCTTATCATATACAGTGCTTGGTTTGTTTGTTTTAACTGTTGGATTTTTCCTGTGGTTTTAGTGAAGCTGTTTGATTTGTGGTATGAAGTTCTGACAGCAGTAAGCAAACCTGACTGTGAGCAATCTCTTACCAAATTATTGCCAATATCAAGAGGAATAAAATTACTAAGGAATGCATCTTTTTGTAATTTTGTATTTAATATGTTTTAATTTCCTTCAGAGGTTTCAGCTGCAGTATGGCGGGAGATGTGAAAGACTGACATGTTAAGGATGCAAGGCATTATGCACATTTGTGCCCTACTAAAATAGCATGTGTTTGTGTAAAGCCTCAGAGCCACTCACTTTGTTGTCAATTGTATCTGCAACATGAATATCTGTTAAGATGCCTTTATTATAACTTGTATTTTGCTCCTAGTTGAGTGTAGTGAACATTTCTTCAAGACATTGAACAGCTTAGGTTAACGCTCATGTTCCCTGTTCTGGAGGGTTTGGACAGGATGACCCCCAGAAGCCCTTTTCCAGCCCAAATTATTGAGGTTTTTTTCCTATGAAAATAAATAATAATAAAAGGAAGACACTGAAAGCAATTCCTAGAAGTGTGTTCTTGTTTTAAGATATCCTCGTATGCTCTTTAGTAACCCATTTTCATTTATGTTATTTTTCAGATTGTTCTTAGATTGTGTTTTGCTTAAATGCACAACATAGGGAAGAGCAAAAATACATGGAAAAGGGTCTGAGAGGTAAAGATATAAATGTAGCTTGGCACTTGTTTAGACTGTTTTCAGAAATCTCCAAGAGTTAAACCAAGTACACTTTTCTCATCCTCAGTGAAAATTTTCATAAGATTATAGAATTCAAACTCCATGCCTATTCTGTGTATTTTATCTCCTTGTCCTTAATTCTCTGAGCGCTTCAAAACAGGCAAAATTTTGGGTATTCCCTGGTGTCTTTTCATCTTTTTTGAATTTTGTTCATGTGTTTCATGTTTTTATTCCACAAATGCCTTTGTTTTAAATACATAAGTATTAATTTGTGCTTTTTCTGACTGCTTCTAATAACTTCTTGGATTGCAGAAAAACTGTTGAAACTGCAAAAAGATGGCTAAAAGGAAGCTGATTTGTATTACCTCTTCCAGCAGTCATGAGTTAATGGATTATAAGTAAGAAAATTGCCTAAAGTGGGGGAAATAACATAAAATTGTGACTTAATGTTTTTCCTCTGAATGATCACATTATTTCATTGCCATAATCAAAAATTAATTGAGTAACATGAATAAGTAGCTTATAGCTTGTGGATTTATGTGACTATCCTCACTACTGTGTCATGCAGCTAAAGCAGTGATAAGCAGAGGCCTCCAGATAAATTCATTTCTTCCCTTTCCCATAGCAACAGGCAGGAAGGAACTTCAGTTAAACTTCTTCAGAAGATTCATTTCTATGCTGTCATTATAAGGTCTAAAATAACCTGTTGAGAACAGCACCATGAATATTTGACTAAGATGCTCAAACTTGGGATTTTTGTTTTGTAGGAGCCTTTCTGCCTGTGAGCCAACTGAAGCTAAACATGGCTATAGGGCTAAATAAGCTTTTACAGGGCAGATGGAACAAAACAATATTTTTTGGGTAACTGTTTTGTTAACTACCTCGTACTGCTTCTCTTCAGTGTTTCATTGGGCTCAAAATTGTCTTTTCTGATAAAATACGAGTTGGTTTGAGAAACCTGATCTCTGATTTACAAAACAGATCTGTGTATTTCCACAGGCAGGGTGGGATGTTCCTTGGGTGAGTCACAACCAAGGCTGCATGCTGTAGGATATTGTGTTTATCAAGCAGGTGCAGTTTATAGAAAGCACTAAATGTTCTCAGATACCTGATCAGGTTGATGTCAGGGCAGTTTAACAGTGAGTGCTTAGAGGTGTCTGGCCACACTGTGTGCTTTTCCTGGGAGAAAATTCTCTTCCAAGATGACCACTGAAAAAATATTGTTTATACTTTCTAGGTACTTTTTTACAGAAACCTCAAAGTAGAACAGTTGTTGTTTTTAAAAAGTGAAATATAAAATGTTTTATTGCCTGTTAGGGAAATAAATGCTGTTGATTACTTTGCTTCAGTCAGTCTTCTCTGAGGAAGGATATCCCTGAAGTTACAGCACAGAATATTTCTTTAAGCTCTGTTTTCTCAAAAGTCTGTGTAGGATGTGGTTCACAGTGCAAGGAAGCAGAAGAATTAAGAGGGGAAGCTGTGATTAATTTCTACAAGATACGAGAGTTCTGATTACTAGAACTTGATGCCTTTTTTGTTAGAGATCTATAACAATCTTAAGTCCTAGTAACAGGAATAGTAAAGGTTAGAGGGACTTTGGAGTTCCTAAGAGGATACTTATGGAAGAAGAGTGTTCCTCATTCTGAGATGCTGGTTCACTATATAGTCAAATCATTCCCAATTCTAGGACCTTCACCTTTGCAGGGCATGAAGTTTCTGCTCACAATACTGTGAAATACTGTTGGGTTTTAGATTGTGAGTTTGTGTTTTGAAAGTTGAACTTCATTTAAACCATTCTATAAGAAATGTGATGGTCACAGCAGAGCAATGGAGTGGGTTAACCATGGCTGGCTGCCAGATGCTCACTGTCTCCTCAACCAAATATGATTAGATGTGTTTGATAAGTAAAACTTGTGTGCTTACACCTTTAGAGGTGTCCAATGAGAAAAGGCAGCCAGCTGTGAACTAAAACTCTCGACCTTTCAGAAAAGGGGGCCTAGGAAAGAGTTTTGACCATCATGAACTAGATAAAAGACCACAGACCCCTATAAATGAGCTTTTACTTTGTGTGTTGCCAGCCCATGGTAACGCCTGGGAACTCTCAGCTATAAAGGAATAGGCTTGAGTATTTGGTTTCTTGAAGGAAAAGCCATTTGTCTTGCTTTGCATGTAACAAGGTAACTACTTACCTTCCGCTCCACAGATGGTAACTTTGTTTTGGTTGTGAACTCCCACTGGGAAATTTTCCTGAAACCTCATCACAGAAGCATTAGAATGAAAGAGTTCTGAGTCAGTACAGCATTGTGTTAAAACTATGTGATTACCAAAGATTTTTTGCAAAGAATTTTAAAGGCCAAAATTAATTTCTAAGAGCAGTGGTTTGTAAAACACAGGAGTTAATCCAGTTAATGTCCAGTTAATACGGGTAAATCCAGTAATTCAAAAATCTGTTTGAGTTTGTGGTAGTTACTTACAGCTATTCCAGTTTCACTGCCTTCTCCTCTGTCATCTTAATACTAGTTTAATTCTCTGTACTGGGGGCTGCCACGCATTCCAAGTTTCATGGATGTTTTCCAATGGCAGCTTTTAGAAACAGCCATTTTAAGTATTGCTCTATTTCAAAGATTACAACAGTGAACCAGTTTTAGCTTAGTGGTTTGCATATATGAATTGTTGTTCTCTTTGAAATGGATTGTACCATGAGAAGGAAATGGCTGAAATAAAAATAGACCATCTCTTTGTTTTCACAAATGGTTTTAATTATCCTTTGCAGCTCTCTGCAGTAGCTGCTCTTGCCAGGCTTTGGGAAATTAAGCAAAAGGCATATGATGTTCATGTACATTTTTCTTTTTTTTCCCCCTCTTTGAGCATTTCTTAAAAATTAGTAAAAGCTAACATCCCCCTAGTTAGGAAGAAAATCCATTGGGAAGTTGTATGAGTTGGTGGCAATGCCAGTTTTATCCCTTTTGTCCTGCCTGCCACAGTTTTAGTCAGAGAACAGCTTGTGGTTGGGGAATTTCTGATGTGCTACTGAAAGTGTGAAAAACTATGAAATTACGCTTGTCTTTCTTGGAGTTTTTTATATTGTAGTCATTTTCTTTACATGTGTATAGAAAAAAACTCATGTGAACTATTTCTGCTGAGGTGCAGGTTTTACAAGCAGGCTTCTCGTTGCAGATGAATGCTAATGACTGAATTCTCTATAATTTTGCTGTAAGTCTCCAGTTTGGGAGGCCTGAAGACAGTTTAATTTGGACTGCAAGCAGTGTTGGAAGCATTTTTCTCCTCAGGCTGAAGTTGATAGACCAGTTTTTCTAACCTGTGTGATTTGCACAAGGAGCACTACCTGATGATCCCAGGTATTCAGGGAAAAGTTAAAGTGAGCATCACTGGGTGGCTGGCTACAACATTTCCAGAATTATTTTGCCTTTCATTGGGCAGTGTATTTACTTTGTTAGGCAGAGTGAATGTTTTTCAACACTTCAAACTTAAAAACTTCAGATTCAGAAGAGTTTTCCATGCTCAGTTGTCTTTTGAAGTGATAGAAACAACAAGGAATCAGCACTGAGGATTACTGTTGCAAACATAATTGTTTCTAGAAAAGGTATTTAAGGTTGATAGTATGTAATTTCTTGGTCTTTACTGCTGTAATTTAAGATCTGTTTGTGACAATCATTTTTTGATTCCTTTGTTGGATATCAGTATAGAATCACACTCATTATCATTCATGTTGCATTGAGGTCTCAGGAAGTTAGTAAAAAACTCAGTATGAGACTTTACAGGGTGAAGAGTCTCGTTCTCTTTACCATGGAGAATGTGGCATTTATCATTAAAATCTTACATTACTTATTTTTGGCCTCTCACACGTTTCATTAAATCATCCTCTCTCATGTGTACTCTCAGACACCAGAACATTTCCATGTATTCAGGTGGGATAACCAATGTCACTTTTATGCTTTGCTGAGGATAGAACTAATGGTATCTGTCACTGTTTATTGTGCCTCAGGTTCCTGTTGGTGACAACAAACTACTTCACATACAGATATTTTATATCCTCTGGGAGCCAAGAGTTGTTTTTTGCTAGTCCTTTGCTTCAGAATCTGGCTTACTTCAGCTTCCATAAATCTTTGGTGAAGGCTAATGCTGCTCTTTTTTTTCCTTATTTGGAATATCCATCTCTTTAAAGCTGCAGTGTGTTTTCCTGTTGGGCTGACAGGAAACAGAATGACATATGTGATGTGACATAACCTTGTTGGCACTCCCCTCTTTGAAGCACAGGCTGTTTTGCTGGTCAGGCATCTGTACTGGAGTCTTATCAGAGTGAAGGCATCCTGGCCTTGACACAAACACTTCTCAGTTTTATTCCTTTGTTATCAATGAAAGCCCTTTAAACTCTTGTTTAGCTAATTAATGCACGTTTGCATCCCTACTTTGTTCATCTGGATTTAGCATCTTCATTCTTTACATCGTTACATCCTCTACAAGGTACATTTGCTCATAGAAGTAAAAGATTCAATAGATAAATTCAGAATGGTGGGTCTAGAGAAAAGATTAAAATGATCTCACTTTTAGAGTTAGACCTGTTGGTTTGGAGAAGATGTGACTTCTCACTCTTGATATACCACTGTCCTTGGAAAGGGTGCAGAAATTATCATCTGTAAGAAGATGTAACAAGAAAATGATTCCTGTGTTGAGCCAGGAGTACAGTAAATCGTATATATTGCATACATGGATCAGATATGAAAAAAACCTAAAATATGCAATTTTAAAACAGGATAGTAGATGAAGCTTCTACTTCAGCATCAGGGATTTCTTGTTAGTAAGTCTACTATAGGGCCAGGACAGAAGTTGGGCACCTCATTTCATTTGTTTTGTGGTTTATATATCTTGCTTGTCCCTCCTTGCAGTCACTGAAGGTCATGTCACTTGGTTTGCTTCCCAAACCAATTAAATTGTATTCCCCACAAATATATTTTTAGCCTGTGTGTTGAATTGGCTCCAGTCTTATCTTTCAGTTGGGATCTCTCTTGTTGCTCTCAGAGCATCTGTGTGGATGTTGGCTGGTACCTGGATAACCTGAGCATGGAGGCTGCAGGGAGCTGTGCCTGTGCTGGCTCTGATGGCAGGGAAAACAGGACCACACAACTCAGTAATCCAACCCACAGCCTGTTTTCAGACCTAGCATGTATTTCACATTTGTTCAAAAAACAATTCAGGCATTTTAAATTCCAGCAGTTGTATTCTGGCACAGACTGCTTGGATTTTCCAGACTTTTTGGTGAATGGAGGTAGTGCTGCTCACAAAGTAATGGCCAAAGGGAGCCAGGCTGCATTCTGTGTTAAACCTCTCTGATCCATTCCTTATATAAATATCCCTTGATGTAGACCTCATAGCTGCTTCCCTTTCCAATGTGTACTCAACACATATAATCTGTGTCTATTCTTTTCTCTCTGGTTGATTACTCAGCAGTTTCTTCCATTCTGTCCTTTGAGTTGTTTGAGCAAACCTGACCACGTCCTTAAAACTTACTTTAGGGGGAAAAAAGTGTAAACCACTAAAGCCAGCTTTGTCATACCACATTTCACTTTAAAGATGAAACTTGAACACTTAAAGTAACTGCAAATTTGCTAAGCAAGTAAATTGCCAAACTCCCTGTCTCTGCCTGGCCTCACTGTATAGTTATAGCTAACATTAAAAAGAACAATCTTTTCTACAGTATGCATGCCTTCTGGTAAAAGAGAGGCTTCAGTGTTTGGGGAGAAGGAGAGGAAGCATTTCTATAATTTCTCACACACAAAAAAGTGCACGTATTTATCACATAGCTGTTGATAAAGGGGACATACTACATTTTACATGCAGTTTTTAAACAAAATTCTGTATATTTTGGTTTTTTTTCAAGAGTCTGTATTCCTATTACATAGTGAGGTTCTCAAAACCATTTTTAAAATTACTGGGTATGTTAAAAGAATTTCTTTTAATTATGCAGGTTTGTTTGTCCATTACTGAAATGGCCAATGCACTTTGAATAGGAACACCTGCAAAGAGCAGTTTAACCTATTCTTAAAATTGATTACTAAACATAAGACCTAAAGCAGCCAACAATGTGGAATTATTTCAGTATCTTTTAAGGAGCATGTGGCAACATATTTCCAAAGCCCTGCGTGTTAATACAGTCACAGGGTTTCATTCTCACCTTAGTGTCTTCTGTTCTTTGAAATAAATACAGAACAAAATTGCCTTCTTCAGTAAGCTGGTTCCTTACCAGATAAATTCCAGTGCTGAATAGTCACCCAGGATAAATTGGTATGACACTGAAGGTCTCTCAAGCTGTTGATAGCACATTTCTTCTGTATATACTCCCTGATTTTGCGGGCTGGGGAGCTCCTCCCCAGCTCCTCCTTTCCTTTACTTTAACCATGAAGCACTAAAAAAGGTGGGGAGAAAAGCAGCTTTCTCATGATTTCTTAGAAATATAACTGAGCATCTTCCTTTGCTCTCTTCCTTTTTCCCAGTGTAGCATTTGGGCTTCACTCTCCTCCTTCTTCCACACTCCTCGCACTGAAAACTGTGGTGGCAATTTTTTGTCTTGGATGAAAATGCCCCAGCAGCGCTGGGTCAGGCCAAAGGGGATGCACTGCAGGTGGGATTCAGAGAACAGGACCAAAAAAATGCCTGGTCCAAGTTTCCTGTTGCAAGGCAGGTTTGTTTTAAGCAGTGTTTGTTTGAACCTGCCTGAGTACCAACAATGGTGCGTGCAATTAGGAAGCTGAGTATAATTTATTGAATAATTTACTTAATAAGGTAGGATGTTATAGAACCAAATCTCCCTTGGAGCAGGTATGCAGCCACTGAGGAAATTCAAACAACCATTTCAATGGTTTATTTTTAATGGCAAGAAGATATTCTTTCTGTCTTTTTATATGCCAAATAATTTGTCTTGTTTATTTCTGAGAAAATCATACTTACCTGATCGTGCTCTAGACATCCATTATACTGCACCAGTCATTGTGTCACAGCTCTCAAATCTTTCACCTAACATTGCTAAATTTCAGATTCTGACAGTTTCTTGGAAGTTATTTGCAGCATCTTAGAGAAAAATGGCAATAGGAGTTTACTATAATTTAAAACAAAATCAGAACAACAAACCAAAACACCAACTGACCTAAAAACCTCTTAACCCAAACCACACAAAATCCCTAAATATCCATGAAGATGTTTGATTTTCTACTGCAGGGAAAAAAAACTGAACATGGATTCTCAGCTTTGGAATGACACTTTCAACTTGTGAAAGAGCTTGTAGCATTACATAGAATTTATAAAGACATTTGCCTTTCACATTCCTAAGTACCATTTCAATTATAATAAAGCTAGAAGGAAGTACTTTAACAATGATTGAGGAGGGTTTTTTTTTTACTTTGTGATTAGGCTTACAGGTAGCCCTAGACTGATTCTGAGTTGAAATCGACTGCAGTTTTTAATAGAGTAGTTTTTTACACACAAACTTTTTTTTTTGTGTATTTGTTATGTAAAAAGAGTAAAATGTTAAAAACTGTGTAAATAGACAGTAGCTGAGTATGTGTGACTGATGGTGTTACTGCCTTTTACACTCTCTTTTGCTTCTTGCTAAGTCTAGCTTGTCAGATCTTTCTTTGGCTAATCAGTATACTTTAGCTTAGTTTCCTAACAAAACAAGGTGTACATAATTCCATCTGTTCTCTTCCCATTTTCCTCTGTTTTGCACTACAGACTTTCTAAATTACTGGTCCATTCCAGCTAAAAACTGATGGAGATGAAGAAGTTGATTAAATATCTATGAGTTGTGAAAAATCCAGATAAATATATACATGTGTGGTAGGGAAAGGACTTAAATTAGTGCCCAGCTGAGAGAAAAGCTGTGGTGTGTTTTCCATGATTATTCCTTGCTGGAAGCTTGGCATGGAACCAGCTATTCTGCTTCTGGAATACTGTGGAGTCTTTCTCAGTGTGCACTTAAGGGGAGTAGAAGATGCACTGGAGTCAAGGTATTGGAAAACATAGAGAGGTAGGGATGTTGAAGTGCAGGGCAGAGGTAAATTGTTGTTTCCTCCTCCTTCCTCTGGAACTCTGCTTTTCCTGGTTAATTAATGGAGCTTTCCATAAGTGAGCAGCCTCTAGATGTTTGCAAGAGTACAAGAAAATAAGACTCTTTGGTTTTATTGTTCAGAAATAATTAGAAACTTTCTAGGAGCTGAGAGAACTGAACAATGGGTAGTAGTACACTTTTTTTTTAGAAGTTTTGGCAGGCAGTGTATTCCTGGAATTTTCTTTAAGCTGGTTGTTGGTGAAGACTGTCTCCCAACACGTGTTTATACATCCACATGTGTTACCTCAGCAGGTGTTTGCAGGACACTCATTTCAGATGCAGTTAAACTGCTAGACTTTCTCTGCATATTCTCAATGAAAATGATCAAATATTTCTAAAATCATTTTAATGAGTGTTATAAATGCATATCATATTATTAGCTTTTTGCAAATATTATAAAGAATGTTATATGTATAAGATTAGAAAATTTAGCTGTATAACATAGTTTCCTTTATTTCTGTTATTGATGAAACTTAGAAATAGTGATATAATACATATATGTTAAGCTATGGCATAGTATTAAAACAAAAACTACTTTTGTTTCTATAACCCAAAGACTGAAAAAGATAGCTGGAGACCCCCCTGCCTTCATAACCTATCTTATCCAGATGAAGACAGCAGTGACCAGAACTCTGGGGGGGGAAATTTATTGCATTTCTGTTATCAGGGAATGTAAATCTCGATGGTGCCAAGAAGATTGACCTATTGGGAAGGGGGCAAGAGAAAACTAAACAGAAGAACACCAAAGATCCTAAGAAGGATGTATGAATATGTATGAGAATTTATGGATATGTAGTAGGATTCTGTTTTTCAGGGAGAATCCTTTGATAGTAAGGTGTGCTCTCTTGGCTGAATGCGGAGACACCCAGCTGTATCTGTATACTTTATTTTTATCTCCTAATTGTTTTATTATTAAACTTTTAAATTCTATAAGAAAAATATGTGAACCTTGTTTTTCACATGAGTGTATTTGCTGGGTTAGAAATGGAAGTTGGCTTTAACATGTGCTTCTGAATGAGTGTTGTATGGTGTAAATGCTTAGTGTGGGAGTTCAGTGGAGAGTGATCCCCTCCAGGAATCCCTGGTGTATTCTGTGCAGTATTATTTCTCCAGGTGGTAACTGGCTCTTCTGTAAATCCAGACTCCTTCAGACTATCCAATGTGTCTGTGTTGGTCTAGATGTAATCTGATTGCTTTCATACAGCATAAAGGGTACCCAGGAAGGTTGGTACAACTAGTCAAGGAGCAGAATTAAGAATTGCCCTCTAAATCATTTAAATTTAGAGTACTTTTTAAATACTTACATTAAAATCTTTCTCACTCTAACATGATTTAAATTTGTGTGATTCACACCTGAAATTTAGTAACAGCACTGAACTCTACTAACAACACCAAATACTATCTGAGCAAGTCATTAGTACCTTTCTTGGTGGTGTCACACTTTCAACAAGCAACACTGGCATCAGCAAGATGCAGGATGCAGAATTACCCATTTCACAACTTCCAAATACCTGTGGGATTATAATTTGCACAGTCACTGTCACAGACATTTGCTTCAAATCACAGCCTCCATAAAGTAAGTTGCCATATCGAGACCCTGATCTCCTTGTACAAATTCTAGTTTCTTTGGTATGGCTGAACATGTTTGGGGTTAGATAAAATGCTTGTGGTGTTATCAGCTGTAAGTTCATAAATGGAGTCTTGTGACTCACAGTACAGATAGCAGCAGCCTAAGCTAACACTTTTCCTTTCCTTGCTGGAAGTAATGTGTGCAGAAAAGTGCTGGAGAGGCATGGGATGTGTGCTTTGCATTAAGATCCCATCTGGTGGCTGCCCAAAGTGGAGCATCAGTGGGGGCTCAGGGCTGATGAGCAGCTCCTTGGCCACAGCAGCTGTGCCCCACGAGAGAGGGGTCATGCAGAGAGGTGCATGAATGGTCTGCAGTAGGTTCTGAGTGGGGAGACAGTGTGGAAGTGGCACAAAGGAGGGAACATGACATGGCAGGGAAGCAGGGAGTGATCTGGAAGTTGTATCCAGCAGGCTGTTCATTTTTGCAAGCTGGGTGAAATGTGTTTTTAAAATGAATAGGGGTATCTGGGTAATTCCAGAGTGATGTCTGTGTTTAATGTAATAGTACACAATTTAATTTCTCTGAAGCTCTGGTATGCACCTTGTTCACTTTGTTCCCCCCAAAACCAAATACTGCAAAGAGGAACCTGTGCTGCCTTGGGCTGGGAGGATCAGACCAGCCTTGGTATGAGGGTTGGGGTGTGCCAAGAAGGAAAGTTGTGCAGTAACCGAAAGTTGTCTTGCTCTCTTTCAAAAGTGATGTATTTCCTTTTTTATTTAAGTGCTTTGTAGAGTTATGGCCCCTGTCTGTAGACTTGCTCTGACCAGGTAAAAACAAAAAAGATATAAAAGCAGGTTTCTCTAAATTTCAATTTCCCTTTTCAATTTAATAATTTATTTTCAGGTTTTTTGTTATGCTTGTGGATTGTGCCAAGTAGTACTTGACACAGAAAGATAAACCTCTCCAGGATTTACAACACCAAGACAAGCAGGTGTTTTAGACATAAGAAGTACAGCAAACTTTGGAATTAGAACATGATTCACTAATTGACAGATTGAAGTGACAAAATCAAAAGATGTATTTTGCCTAGAACCTGAATAGTTACAGGTTGTCTAATAAAGACTGAGCCATTTGTAAAGGATTTTCTGTACTTTGGGGAAATAGAAAAGAACTAGACAAACACTAAGTGTGGTGGATTTGTTTGCACTATAATGTAACCATGTGTCAAAAAACAGATGAAGTTCTGAGCTTCTGAGTATTGAAATGTTTGCATTCTCTCTTCTTGCAGATTCAAGATCCAGCCCATATTATGGCTGGCAGTGGGTCCAGATCAGGACCAGCCAGTGGGTTGTCCATGAAATCACAGCTTCAGATCACTGGTGAGTCTTCTGAAATTATCTGTCTTTTCTGGTTAGAAATGTGACAGCGTTTTTACACAATTAAACAGAGTTTACTGTGCTGCATTTCAGGAAGTTTTGCATTGTAAAATGCTCAAGAGAAGTTGTAGTGGTTTAGGCAAGATTGATGTTAGGACATTATTACTCGGCAACAATTTTATTCTGGATTTTTATCTAAAATGCATTTTAAAATTATACATACTTCAAAATATGTAAACTTTGAAATGAAAAAAAAAAAAAAAAGAAAAAGAAAGGAATCATTATTTTTGGGTGCTGTTAAGTAAATTGTAGAGGCAATCCTCCTGGAAATGTAATAGTGCATTATGATACTGCTTGCACTCACTGAAACTTGGGGTTATATCAATCTGACACTTTTTCCTGATACTGCTATTCATTAAAGTTGACTTACAGCTTCTCCCTTGTTATATGTTTTTATGGCCACCATTGAAATGGATTTTAAAAAGGATAAAAAATGTAATAAAAGTGTTGATGAGAATATCAATATTATTGAACACCTCTGGATTGTTTGGAAATGGATTTAGATAACAGACTTTTCTTTTTGTAGTGCCTCACCAACAGAGCAGCTGTTGAAACTTAATTACCAAGGTTTCCTCACTTTTTCTCTCTGGAAATTTAACTGAGGCATCAAAAATCAATGGGAGGCCTGGGGGTGTGTGCAGGTCTCTTTTTAGAAGCATCAAGAGTAAATTTTGCACCCCCATTGTGAAGACCTGTGGGCATATGCAGTAGTTTCAGAAAAGGAATATTGTGAGGATGAAAAAAATTGTCAAAAATGGAAGGGAAAACTTTAGACTAGGAAGAAGGTTGGATTCCACTAAGTTACACAGGCTGTAGCTGTCCCTCTGAGGTCACAAGTTTGTGTTTCTTCAATAGGTTGTGAGGCTGTAGAGAAATTTTGTCCCTACAGGTTGATATTGGAGAGAAATTGGAAGAGGTTTTCACAGAGGTACCTCCTTTACACAGGGATGGAGAGCAGAGCCAAGGATTGAAGTGGTGATTGCTGTCCAGGCCTTTTCCCTGTTAAAGGCCTGAGACTCAGACAAAGACAGTGAAGCTAAATAAATGCCTTAGTGTTTAGAATTGAGACTACTGAGGTATTTGAATTTCAGGTCTGAATTTCTGTAGATGTTCAGCCATGATCTACAGCAAACTGTTGCTGGTGTTACCTCCCACATGTCCTACCCACAGTGCCCCATTCTGCTGCCCTCATTAATTTTAAATGAATTTTCAGGGTGTCTGGGTAAGAACAAACCTTGCAAGTAGGTGCAAATCTGCTGATTTCTGCTGTTCCAAAGCAGACCTTTGAGATAATTAGAGATGTTGAGGTCTGAGGTGCTATACCATAGAAGTACTGGAGACAGGAGGGGAAGGATGGGGTGCTGTTTGTGAAAATGAATGAGTTAAATTCTGTGAGGTGTCTGTAATACACAGAGAAAGAGTTTTCCTTGGGAGCAGTTCAGAGCAGTTTATACTAAGCTACTTCTCTAAATCTCTAAAGGAGCACAGACTATAAAGGGAATCTGGGGAGATTAGCCAGATGGGCCTGAATTAGTCATCTCTTTTTTAAGGATGTAGTAATGCTGTGGTGGGTGACAAACACACAGAAGAGTAGGTTATTTTTTGTTAGAACAGTGAATTCAGGGGCCAACTGGAAATGATAATATCTTTGTCTTCAGTACTGTTTTGTGAGTTCAGTGTTGCCATTGAATCCAAGAACACCTGTGACTCAAACATCAGGGTAGATGCATGTCGTAAAGGAGGCAGGATATGACAGTGGTGTTTGGAGAGATGGGAATGCTGTAGTCAGTAATACTGAATGCTTAGAAAAAAACCCCAAACACCAAAAAACCCCCCAGTCAACACCCAGCACACCCTCTCCCCACCAAAATTAAAGCTCTAGAGCTGCAAGTCCTGTCCAGAGTTGTAGTTGCTAGAACAGGAGGTAGTTACTGGAACCCAGGGTTTGGATTCAGCTTTTCAGTAGGTTTACTTAGCTACAGAAAACTTTTGTGAAAAGTCATTTTCTCAGTGATGTTCTGTTCATAAGAAGTTGTGGCAATTTTCCACAATGCCTTGATAAGAGGCAGATCACGTTTTGAGCTTTTTAGCAAGCAGTGTAATAAACTCCAAGAATGCTGTTGGTTGGTGATAGACAGGAGAATGTTGTAGAGGATATTTTCTGCTTTCAACACCTAAGCACTTCTGTGGATCTTGTAGTGGTTATGATTATTTAGTATCTGATGTTGCAATAATATTGTTGCATGTTTTAGGCATTTGTGTGAGCTGTAGCATTGTATAAATGAGCTGGAATGTAAGAGGGTTTTTATCCTTTATTTTCCTGGAGTGTTACTATCGTGCATCAATGACCTGACACTTGAATACTGAAGCACCCAACTGAAAAATACTATTTGCAGTTGAAATATTCCTTAGTAAACTACTGTTTTTTCTCTTTCTTAACAGTTATTTCAGCAAAACTAAAAGAAAAGAATAAATGGTTTGGACCTAGCCCTTATGTGGAAGTCTCAGTAGATGGACAGTCAAAGAAGACAGAAAAATGCAACAATACAAATAGTCCAAAGTGGAAACAGCATCTTACAGTGTAGGTTTGGTTTTATTTTCCAATTTATTTGAGCTAAATTAAAGCAATTGACAGTGGGCTTGAAGCTTGTGTTTTTATTTTAAGCAGTGAGTGGAATGTTGTATGAGGTGGTGACATTTGTATAATTTTTAGAGTAAATATAGTACAGTCTAAAACAGATATTTACAAACTATTGCACTGCTTGTGGTTATATTTTTTATTATTATGTGTGGCATATCAAAGGAGCTCTTAATTCCGTGTGTAGCAAGGACATTAAAGTAATTTAATATTAAAACTGATGGTCCTATTTACATTTTTGTTGTCATACTTAAAGTTACAGTTTTCAGAAGTTCTGTAGCTGAAATGTGTAGCTATTCTTTGTGTCCCAGTAGGTGCACCATGCCATAACACAGGGAACCGTAGGCTCTTGTGCACCTCTAAATTCAAGCACAAATCCGCAATTCCCAATTAATTTATGCAAATTCTTAGTACAAAACTAATACCAGATTCAAGATTAATACAGCTGTTGATGTTTGCTTGACCCAATATTTGTGTTGTGAATAAAGAAGATACACTCTACAGTAAAGTTCCATAAAATTTAGTTTTCTCTTAATGTCACATGGAACTCTGGGATAAAGACTGGTCTGTGCTTGCACATTGGACAGGGACTTTCCACAAGAGCATGCCAGGTGGGATATTAGGAAGAAATTCTTCCCTGGGAGGGTGCTGAGGCCCTGGCAGAGGTTTCCCAGAGAAGCTGTGGCTGCCCCATTCCTGTGAGTTTTCAAGGCCAGGCTGGATGGGGATTGGAGCAGGCTTGGATAGTGGAAAGTGGGGTGGAATGAGATGGGCTGTAAGGTCCCTGCAATGCAAATCATTCAGTGATTCTGTGATTTGCTTGCACTTAAATTGTAGATTATTCTTCTTGAAGCACCTGGAACATTGCCCGAGGAAAACATTTTTTGTATCTGTACTATTATTATAATTTAGATTATTATGAAATTTTAGTTACTACTATTTACTAATAGTAGTAACTTTAGTTAAAGTTACTACTAGTTAACTAGTTAATTAAAATTTCTAGTAGTTAACTAGTTTCTAGTTAACTACTAGAAATTTTAGTTACTATTTACTTTGCACTGAGATATATCAAGAAAAATAAAATTTTGTGCTTTATATGCATGTAAGTGTAGAAGAGCAGAATTTTCTTTTACCTTTTAAATCTTGCCTTTTTCTCTTCCATTTTTTAAATGGGAATGTGTGTGGTTTGTGCTGTGCAAATTCACACAATAATACATGGGCCATTTTTGCTCGTGTTGAGTAAGAGCTGAGCACAGACACCCCCTGTATATCAACTTCATTGAAAATTACACTAAAACTGCATGGAGCTGCATGAAGTAAATTGGTTTTTAGGAAATATTTTGGCACAACTGCCTATATTCAGATTCAGGATAAAAAGGAAAAGTGTAGTGGCTTCTGCAAATGAGGGTGAACCCTCTTGGGGTTTTCCTCCTTGGAGATTGTTAGGCAGATCTTCTGAAGGGGTTGTCTGACTGTGAAAATCTGGGTTTATCACCCATTATACAGCTGAAATTATCCACTGAGAAAATAAGCAGTCATTTGTACCCATTTTTCACAATGAAAATAATTTTGAACTATATAGATGTGAGTGTTCCTTATAGAACAAGGATATCAGTATTAAAAATTACTTTGAAATTGCTGTCACAGAACTTACTGTGTATTACTGTGGAGTTGCTGGTAGTTTTTCTATATTTCCCTTAAAATAGTAATAATAAAAAATATATTTGGTCTATGAACAGTCTTGCAACAGTCTTGATTGACATGACATATCCAGGTGACATGAGAATGCAGTAATTGGAAATGGTTTGATGTTACCACCATAATTTCTTTGTTTTTTAAGTAGCTTCTAGGGACAGTGGAAGTAGATGATTCAGTTCACCCCCTTCCCTACCAACAAATGCCCTAATAGCACTAAACTTTTTCTTTTCAGAATTGTCACTCCTATAAGTAAATTAAACTTTCGTGTCTGGAGCCATCAAACATTAAAGTCTGATGTCCTTCTGGGAAGTGCTGCTCTGGATATTCACGAGACTTTGAAATCCAACAGTATGAAACGTAAGTCCGAAATGGAGTGTACCTCGGAATGCCACAGAGTTCCTCAGGAATTGTCTGTTGGTGAACATGAATGCTGTGTGCACCTCTGGAAATGGCCCTTAGGAGTTCCTTTTGGTGCCTCTGGTTGCTTTTTGAGCTTCCTCCTACTTTTTCTGAGTAATCTTTTTTGGTTATACACAGGCTGCCATGATGTTCCTGAAAGCAAGATGTTTTTCACATTGCTAGTGTGTGCAAGACTGAGTGAAAAGCTAATTAAACAGAAGAGTTTCCTTTTACATAGCTTGAAAAAAACTACAGTTGGGATTGGTGCTAGACAGGAAAGTGTAAAGTTATTTTTGTTCTAAATAGTGCTATCAGGGGTATGTTGTGTTATTTCATTAGTCTTGGAACTAGTTAGGCTTTGGGGGTAGCATGTGCATCCTGGGAATCTTGAAGAAGAAATAGAGAATTTTTCAGACCCATTACAGCACTGATGGGGCTGCAGCACAGAGTTGTGTGCTGTTTTGCTTTGGTCCTCTCTGTTAAAGAAGTGTTGGCTTCCCAGCTCTCACACATGGGTGTTGCAGACAGAGGGTGTTGACAGCAGTGAGAGCTGCTCTCCTGACAATGTCTGTCCTGCTGAATCTGGGTGAAAATCCCCAGGGGTCAGTGCATTTGCTGTCTGACGCCAGGCACCTGTTGGAGCTCGCAGGGGTTTGTTTCAAACCCTTTCAGCAAGAATGCTTATTTGGAATTCTGTTTCACTGAAAACCCTGAATATACCATTGGTCTGGGGATATGATGGAAAATATTCACGTTCTGAATATGAATCTGGATGTCATTAGGTAAATGTGAAGTTTTTTAGTCAGAGGACAGAAATTATATCTGCTCTTAATCAAGAATAAAGTGAATTACACTTCCTAACTCTATATTGAAGGCAGGTGCATTAATTGTTGTAGAAATGTGAGACTCAGTCTTTGCTGTAATGATAATCTTTTCTAGGCAGCAACAAGATGATGCTCCGCTTTAGCCTTTTTTGTAGAAACAATAACTTTCTAATAATATATAAAAATGCTCAGTTTTACCACACAAAAAAATAAAGGAGAAGTAGAGTTCTGGGGGGTCCTTGGGGATTTTCCCCCCCTTGTTCACTGAGGTCTGCAACAGGCTTCTTGAATAAAGGCCCTTTTTTCTCATGCTGCTTTTGTTCTCTGTACTTTTCCAGTGGAGCAGGTAGTGGTGACATTGCACCTGGTTGGTGACAGGGAGCCAGCAGAAGTGGTGGGAGATCTGTCAGTTTGTCTGGATGGAATGCAGGTTGACCCCGAGCTCCTGACCAATGGGGAATCTTCAAGTACAAGAAGTGAGTAACTTTCAGTCCTAATCTACATTTTTCTGCTGTGCAAAGCCATATTTGGGGAAGCTTTAACACAGTCTTTAACAGAAATAAAAATCTGGTTTGATCTCATCATCATCTTAGTAATAAGTATTCTGCTTACTAGGAAATGTGGGTTTATATTAATTTTTCTTAAAATAGCTCTTCTTAATAAATGTATTCATAGATTTAGTTCCTGTGGGGAGCTGCAGAGAGGGATCCACTTTCTGTTTAGTTGGTCTGTACAGTTTTTTTAAACTAAAAACATGAATACATGTAAAATATCTAATTACAATAAAATAAAAAGGTAATTCTAATTCCCTTGGAGCAGGACAGTGGAGCATTTCTGAAATACTGTACATTGAGAAGTAGAAGTAGATAAAGAGTTATTTTCCTAGAAAGCAGCAAGAGAGACTGTCTGTCTGCAGTAGTGACCAATTGGACACTTAATTGGGAAGTTCTAGGTTTCTGGGTTGTGGGGGCTGGCTTTTAAAGTCCTAGAGGAAGCTGCTTTGAAATTTCATCTGAGTATCATAGAAAAATTGAATTAATATTCAAATTCTGTAACTATTATTTCTTAGAGCTTTTAGTCCATTTTCTTTGCATTTTGTTAAAAGGATCAATTGCACAGAGTAATTGTGTGAAATGTTATTTGTAAGTAAAAGCCAGATGCTGGGATTTTGTGGGACTTACAGAGCAGGGCTGAGGTGTAGGGATAGAAATATCTAGTGAAAATACCAAATTTGTTTTTTATGCAATATTTGATTTTCATCTGTGCTTTCTTGGATTTCCCAAAGTGAAAAAGGTGGGAAAAGTCATGGAGGTAGTGGAATTGAATACAGTTTAAGGTTGGGCTCGACACAGCAAGCCCCAAGTTCACCAGAGGGTTCCCAGATAATCAGGGGACTGGAGCACATAAGGAAGGAGTTAAATGTAAAAGTAGTCTAGCACATTGTTCAGACTAAAGGCACTTCAGGTAAACACATTGTTTATGGAGTTGCTTTTAAGTTAAGATTTCTCTTGCTGGGATTTAATTCCTTCCATGCACAGTCCACTAGCAGCTCATTATCCTAAGCCTTTCTGTGACTGCATCCTTGTCTTTTGCCTAGATTTGTCCACAGTTCCCATCAGAACTGAAAACTGATTTCTTTATTAATGACATTTGTTTAACTCTATGGAAATGAAGTATTGTTGCTATCTACATGAATGAGCAGTTCTGTGCTACATATTCAAGGTTTGCAAATGCTGCCACAAAAGGCAAATATTTCCAAGCTGGCTGAATAAGCAGTTGCAAAACATTTTTAAGTCTAGGTTGAATTGCTGTAATGCTTTTGTAGTGTAGCCATATTTTGTACCTACTTCAATGTCTTTATGTTAAATAATTTACTGAGAAGGGGACGGGTCTGGGCTAGAGAGCCCCAGAAAACAAAGCCCCCAGCCAACCAGAGAGGAGATTTTAGTGAAGTTTTTGCCCTTTCTGTTCTGCCTGCCATCACTGAAAGAGAGAGAGCTCCACTTAAAAGAATAAATACTGCTAGAAAGACAGTGTTACTAAACTTTATGTGTGTGTTTGGGAATATCCATACCATCAAATGATGTCCTGTTACATCTTCCATGGAAGGTGGAAGTATTACAGTGGCAGTGCTTAAAAAAATTGTATTCACATGCACAAATAGAGACATGCAGAACATGTACAGCTTTGAAACTGGTAGATAAGCACATAGTGTCTCACCTCTACACTTGTAATCACACACAAGAAGTGTGACCATTAAAGGCTGCTGCTTTCCTTGGAAATGATTCAGAGTGTTGCTTATGCTTCTGTTGTCTTTTTCTTCCTGGTATTTAAGGTCCTACACAGAGTGAAAACTCCAGAGTAAGGAGTGATACACGGTAAGACTTCTTTCCTCCTTTTTTTTTTCTTTTTTTTTTTTTTAATTCTGCCTTTTTGTGTTTGCAGTTTTGAAAGAGGAATTGTGTGTTCTGTAAAGAAGACAATGAAAAATTTATGACTATGCCCTGCAGCAGTATCTGTTAAGATCTGAGCATGCCCTAAACAAAAATATTGAACAGTTGCTCAGCTCCATTGTCTGGCCTCCGTTTTGCCTCAATACCTGACTGATATTTTTGTTTTTTCCCTTTGTGTTCCTCATCCTTCTCCCAGTGATTACCTAAAGTAAATCATATATTTAAAAAACCCCAAACAAATGGCACTGGTTGTTTTTACACTGGTTTGCTTTATAGCATGGAGGTATCAGAATTATATTTAGCTTTGTTAAGAAGATCTCAAAAGCTGTCTGGCACTTAGAGTGCGCTAAGGCTGATATCGGATTATGGACCTTGCTGCCTCGTAGGATAAGAGTGTGCCCAGCACCATGTTACTTTAATTAGTTCCCAGTATTATGAGTATTTTAAGGATCTGTACAAGGCATAGCACTCTGGATGACATCTGGAATAGCCAAGATAAATTTCACTTTTTTGTTTGTGTTCTTGGCTATGTTGTCTGAAGTCTTCCCATGAAAGGTTGTTTTTGTTCTGTTTCCTTTTTGTGTTTGAAAGAATGCTTAGATGCCTAGATACTCAAAATACCTTAGTGTATATTAGAATAATAACAGCAATAACAATAATAACAATTCAGTTTTGGTATCAGCTAGGGAGCTTCTGGTGGTCATTGTGAGGATCATGTAAATGATCAGGAAAGTGACTTTCTGCAAGGTTATGACATGAAATAGCAAGGGGGAATGGCTGAAAAACTGGGGCTAAACCTCCTACAGACTTGAGATCACTAATGATTTGAACCCACTTTCAGAGACATTTATTTTGAGGTTGTATTATGAATTACATGCACCACACCTGGTATAGAGCAAAACTGTGTTTGACCATGATATTGAGGTTAAGTTGATATGATTTTACTTGGTCCTTTATGACTTGTGATTTACTTAGCCTTACCTACTGGGTTTTATTTTGTGTACATTTAAAGGAATGTAATTTTAGAGGTACTGTGTTGAAACTGTAACCTCTTCCTTTATTTCTGATGGCTTATGTGCTTGACCTGTAAATCCACTAGAATTTTGGTTGACAACCTTTATGTTATGCCCAGCATATTCTGAAAATAAAATGCTTTAGAATAAAGATGTAGATACCTTTAATTCTCCTTAAGGAGCTACAAATATGTCAGAATAATATTCTGCTAGTGTATAATAGTGTAAGTGAACAGCACAGCATAGGGAAGTCCTGCTATGTACTTGCTTAATTCTTCTAAGTTTGAGCAGTTTATATTCATAGCTGTTGGTCAAAACTTTAATGCTCCAACCTGTTCCAGAATTGAGTTTAGAGGAAAAAGTATATATGCATAAGTAAGTTTTCTAAAAATTTGTAGTATATTGTGTGTTCTGAGCACATGCCAGCCCTGTGGAGTAAAGGCACACAGGCTGTTCTCAGGTGTTGGTCAGCTTCTCATCTCATTAGGGACTCATGGGCAGAAATAGCTGAGCAGCAAAATCCAGAGCCTGGACCTGAGGGCAAGTGTATCAAATTGGGAAATGAAAAAGGGAGATTTTGGTGTGACAGATGTTGTATACCTCTATTTCACCACCTTTCCATCAACTCAGGTTTTAAGTATCACAGGAGATAAACTCTGAATGTGTTTATAGGATGTATAGATACTAGGAATTATTATGTTACAAACCTCACATAGTTGTAACTACTACATTCTAGTGTCTTTCACATGTCTTTTCAAATCCCCTGGAAGTGTCCCAGGCCAGGCTGGATGGTGCTTGGAGCAACTTGGTCTAGTGGAAAGGGGCTGGAATGAGATGAGCTCTAAGGCCTGTCCCAACCCAAACTCTTCCATAATTCTGTGATTTGCAAAGTTTCGTGTTACCCATGCACTACTAGAACAGTTCTCTGTGTCTCTTCCTGCAAAAGGACTAACTCAAATGGCCTTGAAAACTGTGAGGATGCTGCTTCCAGTGAAAACAAGACTGTTAATGGCAGTGACTCTCCGTTACTCACAAATGGAAACTGCAAACCTGCCAGACCTCCCAGGCCTGCCAGGCCCCCGCCCCCCACTCCCCGCAGACCCCCGTCAGTTGCTGGTATGTCCATGGGGCTGGGCACTCCTTGAGTGAACAGAACTGTTTCTGCTCCTGATGTTTAACTGCTCTTTTGATGGTAAATTCTTTAGCAGGTCATTTCTGAAGAAGTACTTTTTAGCTTGCATTTGGTACATGTTGTTTAGTCATTGTTCCTGTTACTGGAAATTTCTTGTTTCCACATGGGTGGATGGCAGTCAGTGATGGTGCTACAGAGAGTGGAGCTGGGACCAGAAGAGCATGAGTGCTGCTGCTGCACTAAGGCACCCAGTGTGGGTGGCATGAAATCCACTGAACTGAACTCAAAGAACTGCCTCAAGTTGATACAATATTGGGTTCTGAGTTACAAGCTATTGGTTTCTACAATTGCAGTTAGATTCTGTGAAGTTGCATTAAAACGTTCATTACTCTTCTCTGCTGAAATTGATAGATTTTTTTAATCTAGTTTTACCTTCTACCTGAAGGCCACTAATTCTGAAAAGTTACTTGATGTTTTTGGAGTAATTCCTTTACCCCCATATAATGCAATGTTTTGGTAGTCTCATTATTACAATTGATAAATGCTGGGTTTGGATGGGCTCTGCAATACAGTAATTACTTTAAAAGATTAATTCAGTGCAGTTAGTTAATGAGACTTGACCTGTGTTCAGCTTCTAACCCCACCCACCAAATGGCATTAAGATAAAACTGAAAACATTTAAAGAATGTCTGTGTTCCCCTCCCATTGTGATTGTTACTTTCCATGCAATATCAAATCTCCTCTTGGAAATTTTACGCCAATCATCACTTAAATTATTGTTTCAAATAATAAATGGAAAATAATTCATTAGTACAAGGAAGTAGATTTTTATCATCATTTAATGTTTACAGAATGCAGACAAGGTAAATATCAGAAATATCAAAATGCTATTGATGGCAGTTCTTGGATTAAAGCATTTTTACAGTTAGACAGAATTGCTGTTTAGTTTTCATTTGAGCTGCAAAATGTGGCCAAGGAAACAGCAGTTCTGGCAGGTTTGCTTTTGTAATGTGTAACTTCTACATTAGATTGGTGATAAAAGTCAGTTAAAGGCTTTTTCTCTTCTCTCTCTGACATCATAGCAAGTGCAAATGGTCCTTCATCCACATCCACAGAAAGCGATGGGGCCAGTGCAGGATCACTGGCAGGTACAGCCTCAAATACACCTTCAGAGCAGAGCCCTGAGGGGGCAACAGCAGCAACCACAGCTCCTGCCACTCCTGCACTCACCACACCTCCAGTGTCAAGACAAGTCCAGCCAGTAAATCCTTCACCTCAGGCCCTTACTACAGTCAGCCAAGGTCCTCTTCCACCTGGGTATGGATTTAATGACTTCTTTCTCCCCATGTGTGCTGACTTTTCTGGTTTTACTTTATTTTATTTACAGTAGGTTTAGCAAACCATTGCTAATGTCTGCCCTTTGCTGCCTGACAAAAATTCTCCAATATGAATTTGGAGGGTTTATAACTGTTTTGTATGGTTGGTCCTCAAGCATTCAAGGAAATAATTACTTCTAATTTTTATCATATGTTCCCATGTCAGTGAAACGTAGGTTTAAAACAGTGTGACAGCTTGTAGTCTTCAAATTAAAATAAAGTCACATAGGAAAATTTTGGTATGGATAAGTAGAAGAAAAGCTGCTGTTTGTAGTCCTGAAGATTTGGATTTCATACTGCAGCTCCTGAGAGTAGCATTGACATGCTGCTGTGCTTTGGGTACATCTGAAATTTGTCAGATGGTTGGCCTATTGCCTCAAAGCTCTCAGCTTTAAAAAAAACAACAGCAAAAATGTTTCTTGATTCTCTGAGTGAGGGAAATCCCAGTGTGAATGGTGTAATTGCTGAATTACCTGCCTTGATTTGCAGGTATTTAAACCAAAGGGTAGGAGAGGTCTGAATTACTTTACAGGAAAATGGAAATAAAAAAGTGGTCTTGAAAACATCAGTTGTTGCTTTATCATTTTGATTTCAACAGAAATGGCAAATAGCTTTTTTTTTCCTCTGTGATGTTACATCTGATGCAAGTACAGAGATCATTATTCCAAATGCTGCATATGCAGAAAATGTGACCAATGTCCCTACAGTGATCTCTGCATATACTTGATCACTGAAAAATGTGCATATATTAGAATAATGCTACTCTAAAAGGGGATTATGATCTATAGTGTGTTCTGATCAACAGATTATTGATGCTCTTGATATTGAATATAAAATTTTGCTAAAATTGTACACCTAGGCACAAATTTGAGATTCTGTTTCCCAGAAATATGGTAATGTACAATTTATTTATTTTTTTTAATTTTAGTTGACACAGAATCACTGTTAATATGAATGGTACCACTGTATGCTGCACACTGTTCTGGTGCATCTCATGAGCCAAGGGTTAGTTTTAAACATTTTGTTCAGATGTAAGCATTTTATGAAAATAAACATTTCTCATCTTTATGCTGTTAGGTGAGTGGTTGGAGTAGTTTGATCTGGAGGAAGATTAAACTTTTTGATCTGTTTTCAGTTGGGAGCAAAGAGTAGACCAGCATGGTCGAGTGTACTATGTGGATCATGTTGAAAAAAGGACAACGTGGGATCGGCCAGAGCCTCTTCCTCCAAGGTGAGCCAGGATCAGCCATTCAGTCATCTCAGGTGTCTGGGTTTTTCAGGAATTAATTGCCTGACAGTTTGCTAAAGCTGGAACAAGTATTTGAAAACAGAAATGTGAACCCAGTTGTTCCAGGTTGTCTCTAAGAAATGCATACAGAAAAGAGCTGAATGTCAAAAATAACCAAATCTGAATTTTCTGTCAAAGATAAGCCAAGTGCATCTTTACTGTCTGAGAAACAGATTTCAGTTAAAGACAGTAGACACCCCCAAGAGTAAAAGAGAACCAAAACCACAGAAAAGTATTTTGGGACTGACCTAACTATCAGCTTGAGCTGGAAGGTAACCAAACCAAAATGTTTGGTTGCCTCTTATCCTGAGGTTACTGTTTGCAAGCCTTTGATCTTGTTGCAGGACTCCAGCTGCCAGTTTATTATGCACATAGAAACCAGCTTTCATTATTAAACTTCTCCAGCTCTTGGCATCAGAACAGCCAGTGATGTTAGTTCACAATTGCTGTTTCTTATTTTTTGACAATAGAAGGAAAACACAAGAGTTATTCTGTTGGACTTTTTCATCCTGAAATGGTTCACACGCTATAAAGAGTTAAAAAGCAAAAACATAGGATAGTAGAGAACTTGATATTAAAGAACAAAAACAGTCTCATAAATGGAGCCTTCCTATCATGTTTCAAGTTATTTTGAGCAGATGAACTTGTACATTGCTTAAGCTGACTTAGACTGGGAATGTTTTTCTTTCATGTTTTGTAAGTAGCACTGATCTCATAAACTGAAAACTAGAAAAAAAACCAACCCCAAAGCAAAGCACCAAACCCCATGCCCAAACACACTCAGGTGTGAGGAAGTCTTGTGTTGAGTAGCTTAAAATGTTAGGGAATTTGCTGTGTTTTAGGAGAAACCAGCAGGCTTGTGTTACAGGCTGAATGGGATAACTGCAGTGATGCCAGCACAGTATGTACAGTAGTCTAGACAGCTCTTAAAAACTATTTCAAAAAACCCTAAAAATACAGTAAATTGAATGGATCTTTGTATAGGATGCAAAGAATAAGAGTGATTCTCATAAAACATTTCTAGCTCTTGCATCATTTTAGCAGAGGGTACAAAGAGAAAAAACTGCTGATGAGCCCATGCTTGGTGTTCCCTGCCACCATGCTGGCCTCCAAGTGCTTCTGAGTCCTTAAATTGCTGGCTGTTGACAAGTGTGGCTGGTCTCTTTTCCCAAAGCTGGGAGCGCCGAGTTGACAACATGGGGAGGATTTATTACGTTGACCACTTCACCAGAACGACGACGTGGCAGAGACCAACGCTGGAGTCTGTCCGGAATTACGAGCAGTGGCAGCTCCAGCGCAGCCAGCTCCAGGGAGCCATGCAGCAGTTCAACCAGAGGTTTATATATGGGGTAAGAAATACATGAGTGGCAGAGGGCTAGGGTGGTTTTGGGGTTTGGGCATGCCTGTGGGTAACCTCTCCCCATAAAGGCAGCAGACTCTGTTACGGTTTATGATAATTTATCTCTGTGTGTAACATGGCAGGGAGGGCTCATTGTAATGTTAGTTCATCTCCTTGCAGTCAGCACATGGGGATTAGTTGTCACCTCAATATAGGGTTTCTTAGATAAAATTTATGTACAATATTGATAAAGCCTTTGGTTCAAAATAAACTACAGCTTAGTAGTAAGCTGGTTTATTTGTATTATATCTTGTGTTACCATGGTCAAACATCTGGGAGGTAAGCAAACTCACAGGCCATACATTCCTGCTCTGGGTAAAATGAATTATGCAAAATGAATGTTAGGAGAGCAGGGATTCCAGCATTTTTAATTCATTGTTTGCCTGTGAGGAATAGCAGACATTCGATCACTCCAACTCATGCTACTCATGCTCATTAAGAATGGTGTAGGTTCTGATTTGCTGTATGTGTGAGAATAAAAAGGAGCCTGTAAGTGCTGGTAGAGAGAACTGTACTGAGTGCAGGAATGAAGTTTCTGATTGTTTTGGGTGCTACTGTACTAATTTCCTCCTGTGTAGGCAGGGGTACTAAACAAAGAATAATTATTTCTTGGCAGTGTAGTTAATTAAGGATGCCAAGGTCAGTAAAACAGGCCTTTTCTATGGAGAAGAAGGAACAATTGGCATCTTTGCCTATGTGTAACATTAACAAAAATTTACTTAAATAATTCAGGATGGGTATGGTATTACATCTGGAAAGCAAATGACTAGTCACTAATGCCTCATTTGTTCATGTGACTTGCAGAACCAGGATTTTTCATCCACACAGAACAAAGAGTTTGATCCTCTTGGCCCTCTGCCACATGGATGGGGTAAGACTAACTTGAATGTGTTTTGTAATGCAGTGTAATTAAACATTAAAGCATACTTCTGCCAAATTATTTGTCAGCTGTTCTAAGCTGGTTTTTAAAAATTAAAACTTGGATTAAAGGTATTTTAAAATTAGATCTAATCAAATGTGCTATTAAAACAGAATCCTGACTAGGCTATGACATTTCAAACTGGTTTAGAAACATAAGGTGTTCTGGTTTACTCCACTGTTAACAAGTGTAACAGGTGCTTTAACACTGTCATCCTCTTGAGACTTTTTCATTCCCCCCTATCATCCTGTTCCTGCTAAATCAGGCTCTAAATTAAACTGCCAAATTCTCTCCCCAAGACAGCTCTTGAAGAGTTTTGTTGGTCTGAAAATGTTTTTTATAGTGACAACTAACCTCTTCTTGATTTGGCCCTCTCCCTGGAATAAATTTGTTGTTGTACTTAACAGGGTTGAAAATTTACAATTAATACAAATTTTGGCAGGGTGTAATAAAAAAATAGAAGTGTAAAACTACTTTCTGGTGTGATTATTAACCAGATGTAAAAATTCAAGTTTTATGATATGTAGGCGAAGCTCTCAGAATTCTCTTGTGGAATTTGGAGCAAGTAATTATTTGGCAGAGTTGGACTTGAGGTGTTGTTCATCTGCTTTTCAAACAGAATTATTTGGATTTTTGGTCCTGGTATTGATGCAACTTTGTGCCATAAAACTGTCATACCTCACACTTGTGCTTTTGTACATTACATATATAGCATTTCACAGAAAGGTCTTTAGGCTGGCATTGTCCAGGAAATGGCAGACTCAGTCTCCACACTGTGTGGGATTCTGCTGTCAGGGCTCATAGGCAAATGCCTATTTACAGAAGCTTTTGACCTGTGGTAGTTAGATTTTGATCCATTTTTGTAATTTGTTTCTCTTGCAGCACTAAATGAAAATGTTATGAAGAGCTGCAGAATGGTACAGAGGAGCAAGCTAGGGCATTTCTCATAGGCAGGGTTAGGTCAGTGTATGTCCATGGCTCATCTGAGAGAAAATATAAATGGGTTTTCTTGGAAACTGCATTGACCATTTTTTATTCCCTGCTATAATTTGAACTTGAAACCCCCTTGTACCTTCTTGCTACTTTTATGTGCATCTGCTCCCTCCTCTGTGTTTGCTTCCTGTGTTGCTTGTCAGGCACATCACTATGTTTGACACAGCTGAAACTTCCTGTGGACAAAAAAAGCTTACAGTTTTCCCTTTTTCCAGTTAATTTTTCCTATAATTGAAAAATAAATTACTTAGTAAGAAATTATGTCAACAAAAGTGAAAATATGTTGGGGAAACCTGAGAGCAGGAGAGGCTGTAGCAGGGTGTGGTGACAGTCTTAGCAGTGTATTAAAGGGGGAATTGAATTTTTTCTCCTTTTACATCTTTTCAGAAAAGCGAACTGACAGCAATGGCAGAGTGTATTTTGTCAATCACAACACACGAATCACTCAGTGGGAAGACCCCAGGAGTCAGGGGTAAGAAATCAGTTGCAGCTGCATGTACGATGAAAGTGTAAATGAAATTAAAATGTAGCCAAGTAGAGTGAGCCAGGAATTGCTGCCCACAGGTGAGACATGGATTGTGAGATGCAAACACCAGAGAGCTCAATATCAAGTTGAGATATTGGCCAAAATGGAAACTGTCACAATATTACTTTGTCATTCTACAGTTACCAGGAAAGCCTTGGTCAACAGTAAGCAGTAAGCTCATTCCCTAGGACAGCTTCTACTTTTCATAAGTAATCAATTACATTTGTCTAAACATTTGTGTCATTGGAGGAAAGAGAGACTTCTTTATATGCAGAGTCTTGAATAAGACTTTGGTTGTTTCCCAGACAGTCACAGAATCACAGAATGGTTTGGGTTGGAAGGGACTTCAAAGCCCTTCTCGTTCCACCCTCCTGCCATGGCAGGAACACACCTTCCACTATCCCAGGTTACTCTAAGCCCTGTCCATCCTGGCCTTGGACATTTCCAGAAATAGGTAGGAGACAGAAAGAAGGCAGACCCAAAAAGCTGTAGCACCTTTCCTCACACTTTTTTAGAAAAGGAGTAAAGGAGACAGAGAACTTGAGGCACTACTAGAAACACCAGAGTTCTATTTATTTTGGGCTCTGTCACTGTGAAGTCGTCGAGGTGAGGAATGGAGGCAGGAAGTTGAGGGTGAAGTGTGTTCAGTCCCAACTGCTTTGTTTGAGCTGAAAAAGTCTGGTGAAGCAACTTCACCTGTCCCCCGTAGAGGAGGGGAAGGGGGACAGCCAAGGCTGTGTGAGAAGGATCACAGCTGGAGCCACACACCTCTGCAGCAGCCAGATATGGTGAGCAGTGACTCTTGGAGCACCCCAACAACAGAATGTTTGGGCTGCACAGTCAGGACATGGTATTTATGGAGGGAAACCACTGGGGAGCACTTCACAGTGATATTACTCAGATCTTCCAAATATATTCCAAATATATTGAGATCTACTTTTGTGTGTAGCAAAACTGAGTTGGAAATTGTCAAAAAATTCTACATGATCACTATTAGTATTTTCTTTTATTTTTGTCATTCTGAAACATTTTTGGCTGCTGTGATTATACATGAGGCACCAAAAACTGCTTGTTAAAATTATGTCAGTTTTGGAATAAAAGCTTCGTATTAGAAGATAAAATTCTCTTGTTTGTGAAGGAAACAATAAACCTTCCTTACACTTTTCCCTTAAGGCTTTTTCTTGCCTTTATTTAAGGTAGTGCAAGCAAATGAGCTAATGTTTACTTAACCATTTTGGTCTAATTGAGAGCTGACTGCAAATTTTGGAGAGGGAGGAAAAAGCTAAAATAAATCCAAATGGAAGCTTTCTCAATCTGTAGATTCTCCAGGTTTTCTAAAATGCTTGCTGCCTCAGGTAATACTCACTTGACTTAATCTATTAAGTTGATCAGTTACCACGTATTTCCTTTTACCCACAGTCAGTTAAATGAGAAGCCCTTGCCAGAGGGCTGGGAAATGCGATTTACTGTGGATGGAATTCCCTATTTTGTGGATCACAACAGAAGAACCACTACATACATAGATCCCCGCACGGGAAAGTCTGCTCTGTAAGTGTTCTTAATATTTTACTTTGGTTTCAAAAATCAAGTTTAGCACATGGCATTTTTGAAATCTTTGTTTTTTTCCTCTTACTAAATATTAGGTAGGAAGGTTTACATGGAGCATTGTCCCTTAATTACCTGGGATTTTTCATTCACTGGAAGGCAGAGTTCTGAAAACCACAGAATCTTTCTTGTCACGTAGTGTAGGAGATTTGAGAGTAATGGAGGAGCCACATCTGTCCTGTTGATGACCAAATCCCTTCCTTAGAGTTACTAGTCTCTCTCTTTAAAACAGACCCAACCCTTTGTTTTTTTTATTTTTTTTAGGAACCAGAATGAAGTTGAAACCAGTTTACCTCCCAAGTTAACTGAATGTTATCACATCTTTATTGTTAGAATCTGTTTTTACAGTTAATGATCAGGTAGTGTTTTAAATGTACTGTTAAGCATTCCACAGTTCACAAAGGAATATTTTTCTTTTCAGTTTAAAAACAAAAAATTATGCCCCAAAATCAAAAATGTGACTAGACAGCCAGCTAAACAATACAGCTGTATAACTAATACATTTGCAGACTTTTACTTCAGTTAGAAAAACACTTGGAAATTCATTCTTTTCCTCCTTTTGGTTGCAGAGACAATGGACCCCAGATAGCTTATGTGCGTGATTTCAAGGCCAAGGTGCATTATTTCAGATTCTGGTGTCAGGTATGGATTAATTTTTTGGCAATTTTGGTTTTGGTTGCATGCTTTCAATGCCTTTTTCAGTGCCTTCCAATAAAGGGAATCAAACTACTCTAAGGATAAAGGTGAGTTAAATTAGGAGGGAGTAAATACAGGAATTGTATCATCTCATGTAAGCTTTAAAGCAGTGTAAGCTTTGGCTTTAAAATATTTTAGAATAAAGGAAAACATAAATTTTCCTACTTTTTTTGAAGTGGTGGGTTTCTGAATAGTGTTTTCTTGCTGCTGTTAATGCAGGAATATATGGAGGCACAGTATTTTTAGAATTAAAACAAGATCTGCTTTCTATATAAATACTCACTTCTGGCAGAAAATGCAGGGCATTTGTGACACAACAGACCTGTCCAAGCACTGAGGGATATACTGTGGTGCATGTTAGGGTGCTCTAACACAATATCAAATTCCAGTGAGTCAGTCTTGGTCCCCTTAGTTCCTTATATCAAGAGATTAAGTAACTTGATGTTTAGGAAAAAGTCTGTGGTTTAAATGTTCCAGTGTTCAAGAGTCACTGAATTATCCTTTGAAAACAGTGGAGAGACTAGCCTCGTTTTTCAGTTGGAATTTTGTGCAGTATAGCCTGAATGTTTTCATTTCTTATTAAACTGAAAGAATCACAGAATGGTTTGAGTTGGAAGGAACCTTAAAGATATCTCATTCCAGCCCCCTGCCCTGGACAGGGACACCTTCCACTGTCCCAGGCTGCTCCAAGCCCTGTCCAACCTGGCCTTGGGCACTTGCAGGGATCCAGGGGCAGCAACAGCTTCTCTGGGCACCCTGTGCCAGGGCCTCAGCACCCTCACACGTGCTGGAATTCCTTCCCAATATCCCACCTAAGCCTGCTCTCTGACAGTGAGAAGCCATTCCTTATGTCCTGTCACTCCAGGCCTTTGTCAAGTCTCCATCTTCCATGTTGGTTCCTTCCAAGGGGTGGAAGGCCACAATTAGGTCTGAAGCTGAAAAAAACCCTGAGAGTGTCTCCAGACTGAAAAATCCTAATTCTTTCAGCCTTTTCTCATAGGAGAGGTACTTCATGTGTCTCATCAATTCTGGGGTGGAAAGCCTTCCTCAGCTGGAATATGTTGCTGATCTTCATGTTTTTCAGGATCTTGTAGGAGTGCAATATTTAACCTGAGTAGCATCTGGAGGTGTGTTCATGTCACTGTAGATAGCAATGTTGGAACCAGTCTGTTCTCAGATTAAATTACAATTCAGATACCTTGATTGCTGTGCTTGTTTTATATTGATTAATGAAATTCAGCTGTACCTTTTAATACATACAACAAATAGCAATCCAAACTCAGTAGTGAAAACTTTAAGTGATTGTACCATTCATCTCTAAAAAATTTCCTTTCAGCAACTGGCAATGCCACAGCACATAAAGATCACAGTGAGCAGGAAAACATTATTTGAGGACTCATTTCAGCAGGTATTGTATTAAAACATGGGAGTAATATGCATGAAAAGTGGAGTTACCAAATTTATTCTCACATGTTATTTTTGAGCCTTCAATATCTTGCTAATGTTACTTTAAGTCTGACTAACCAAAAAAACACTAGTGTAATAGTTAGGCAGCATTGGCACTTAAAATATCATGCTAAAATATGAAGTTCTGGCACTGATTTTTGTGACAAATGTGATTTTTTTTATTTTTTCCTCAGAATGATTTAAAATCTGAGTTAATTTTGAGGAGAGTGCTGAGGCAGAACAGCCCCCCATTCTCAGGATGTTTCTGTGTTGTGTTTGTTGGTTCATTTTTCCTCACAGTGTGTTGTACTAGCATGGGCTATGTACAAAAAATATATTAAGTTGATCTTAGTCTGGTTGTCATGAAATGAGTAATTAAATTTTTTAAAAACAAAAATTATTAATTCTACTTGCATTATTAGGAGTGAAATTCTTATTAATCTCTGTAGACCTAAGGTTAAAATGATAAGGTTTTGTTAAGGTCTTTAGACCCTGATTAAAATTTTTCCAAATTATTAAATGCTCTAGTGCTTGCTAGAAAATAGTAGTAATTCTAACCAGTGCTTACAGCTATTTTTCTTAAAAAGAATTGATTGTTTTTCTTTCACTAAGATAATGAGCTTCAGCCCTCAGGATCTCCGGAGACGTTTATGGGTTATTTTCCCTGGTGAAGAAGGTTTAGATTATGGAGGTGTGGCAAGGTAAACTACACTAAAATGGAAGATAATAACTTGTTCTGCAAGTGGTGATGTGAAGGCTTCCCCAAAGTAGATACTTAAACTGCAGTGCTTTCACAATAGGAGTGAAGTTTATTCCTTACTTTGTAACATCTGAGGCAGATCTGCAGGATGTTTGTATGTCTTAAAACTGTATAAAATTATTTTCAGTTTGCATTAGGAATGACTTTAATTATCTCCACGATTAAAGAGATGCAGCTTACTAAACTGAAGTGAGCCTTTGACCCAGCTGTAAATGTCAAAGTAGAGTTCATTGAAAAAGTGAACAGAAAGCTACATTTAAATCCAAAGTCGTTACTGGAATGTAACTGAGAAGTGCATGTTAATTGGCATTCCCCAGCCCCAGATGTTTAGATCAGTGGTCGACTTGTAATGTGCTCATTTAGATAAGGGTGGGCTTTATCCAAGCCACTGACAGTTGTGTATCATTGCAACTTTGCATTTTAATTTGTAATTTGCTGTCAGTTCCCTTTGGTGTCAGTGTGGGCCAGCTGCTTTCCGGGGAAGGAGGCAGACTGTGCCAACAAGGGCTTGAGTCAACATGAGTTAGCTACAGTAATTTCTGCTGTGATTTTTTTTGAAATGAGTTTTTATTTTTTGTGTGATTTCAGGGAGTGGTTCTTTCTATTGTCACACGAAGTTTTGAACCCCATGTATTGCCTGTTTGAATATGCAGGGAAGGATAACTACTGCTTACAGATAAACCCAGCTTCTTACATCAATCCAGACCACTTGAAATATTTCAGGTTCATTGGGAGGTTCATTGCCATGGTAAGTCCTAAAGCTGGAAGCAGGTCAGTCCTGTAATTTTTCTATAAATAAATATTGTGCCATCAGATGGATAATTAAAAAAATCCATTTTTGAGTTGACAGTATCAGGTGTTTTGACTACAACTCCTGTTGGTATAAGGTACTTCAGCATATTGGCAGTCATGGTACTTTGATTGGTTTAATTCTTTGGCTGTCAGATTTCATTGAGCACAGAGTGCAGAATGGTGTCATATTAAGTACTGAAGCATCCTTTACATTATTTTATTTGTTTTTGTGTTCTTCAGGCTTTGTTCCATGGGAAGTTCATTGACACTGGTTTCTCTCTGCCATTCTATAAACGTATCCTGAACAAGGCAGTAGGACTCAAGGATTTAGAATCAGTTGACCCAGAGTTTTACAACTCTCTCATCTGGGTAAAGTGAGTTTGACTTCATTTTGTTCTTGAAATAGCAATACAATGTTTTTGGTTTTCACTTCTGCCAGGAAGTAGGTGTAAATCTGTTACTAACAACCCCACAGAAAAATATCATCTAACATTGCAGAGCAGTATGGAATTTATACTTTAGATATACAAAGAATGATTTGCTAATGCAGAGCCCTTGTAATTCATTGAATAGTCCATGCAGCATCTTGTGTTGTGTTTTTGTTGGCTGTTATTAATTCTAGCTAGACATAGAGATGTGGCAGTCTTGAACATGGTTACAAGTAAAACAGCTTGAGTAAATTCGACTGAGACTCCTCAGGTAACTGATTAAAAGAAATCAGCAAAAACCCATGTAATGTTTTTCTAGTACCTGGTTTAGTTAGAAAACAAAATATTTTGTGCTACATTAACATGAAGTTAACAAATATAGTTTATTATTTACTAACACATAGTTCTTCTGTTAGTCACACTTGGAATTTGAGTTCAAGGTTGATATTGAAGATTTAATGCTTTAAAGAAGTTCTAGCTGTCCTGGTATTTTTTCCCCAAGCTTAATGATTCCAGACCATTCCTACCTGCAGCCATCCACATCTGCATGATCAGGCTCCTCTCTGTCTGTGCTCTTGTGGAGTCCTTCTCTTCCACTTCTTTGCAAATTCATCTCCACAGACTAGCAAGTAAAAAGGATGTGGAGTTTCTAGACCACAATTATTTTTTGAATTATGTATTACAAATATTTTAAGAAATAATTTTTAAAACCCCTTCTGTCTAAAGCATTGTAATTCTGTACTGGTTTTGTCACAGGAGGATGCCACATGTTTTAGTCCATGGTTGATGTGCACCATTTGTTTCAGTAACACAGATTTTTTTTCCTTCAGTTAAAAATGTTAACAAATATATTAGAAGAAAAAGAAAGACAAACTGAGTAAATTTTTTTCTTCAGCTATAATAAAAAGTCTTGCAGAAAAATTAGTCTTTCTTGAGACTAAAGACAAAATATTTAATTTAAGAATCACACTAAGAATAGTTTTGAACATGCTTTGAAAACATCATAGAAGATGTGAGAATAAGATTGGGTTTTGATCTGCAAACTAAATATAAAAGCCAGGATTTTCATCCCCTATAGTGTTAATACTTGGAAGGTTTATCTTAAATACTGAGGAGCAGAGAAAACAGCTAATGAGATGTTTAAGAATTAAGACAGGAATTTTGTTTGGTTTTCAGAGTAGTACGTTCTGCACTCCATGGATATGCTGCTAATGTGCCTTCATTTAAATTCAAAGCAATTTCTGTAGCAATAGAAATCTTCTGGTCTGGAGTCCAGAAAAGGCTTTGCCCCTTGGAAAAAAACACTTAAGGATGTGAAAATTGGAGAAAAGGCCTCAGCCAGCCAAGGGCTGCAGAATCCTCTCAGTCCAGACCCAAACTTCAGTGTAGCTGAGCCTGCTTGTGTGTAGTGCTGCCAGAGGTACCCCTGAGGAAAGCATGTTTACAGGGGAGAAGAGCCATGTCTCTCAGGACAGACATAATTTTGTTCCTCACAAAAAGTCAAATTTTCTAACTTCGCAGAAAAGCATTCCTGGCACTTTTTTCAAGGGCTGTTTTTCTTATTCCCACAAGTCTGAGGATTTCACAAGGCTGACTGAGTTTGGAAGGGGACTTTGAGAAATCATCTGCCAAATCTCTGTGCACAAACTGAGCTGGAGCATGTAGCTTTCATTTTAAAAGGGATGGATGATGAAATAAAATCAGCCCTTCATCTGAGGCCTTCCCTCCTCACCCAAGGTTTCATGCAGTACCATGTATTTTGGAAAGATGATGTTCAGAAGTGCAGGTTGCATCATGTGGCTCAATAAACCATAGCCATGTTTTCCAGACTGGCATTGCTGTGTTATGGGTCAGGATAAATATCTGGATTTTGCACTTTATATTGGAGGAAAATGATCATGAAAACGTCTGCATATACAGGCAGTTCTTCACTTCACAAAAGCATAAATTAACATAAAAACTCCGGAACTTATTGCAAGGCCATAATTAAGGAACATCTCCTTGTCTTAATTGTTTACTTCCAGACCTTCTGCCTTAAGGTTCTTCATGCTCATCTCTTCTACTGTGTGCAAGTTCTCAACACAGTTATTTATATTTTTTTCCTTCCAGAGAGAATGATATTGAAGAATGTGGCTTGGAAATGTTTTTTTCTGTTGATAAAGAAATACTAGGTGAAATCAAAAGCCATGATTTGAAGCCAAATGGTAGTAACATTCTGGTCACAGAAGAAAATAAAGAAGACTACATCAGGTAAGAATAAATTAAGACTTTAAAATACTCTCATTTTGTTTCTTGAGTTCTAGCAACAGAAGAATGTCTGTGTCACCTAAAGCATTGCTGAATGAATAATTGCTGATGCTGGCAACAAGTGGCAGGTGTTTGGATCTCATATATTAAAGAGGAATAATGATAGAAATAAGTTTCTAATATGCGCTTTTCCTAAAGATCATGGTTAGAAGAAAGTCCACTTTTTTTCTAGCTTTATCTCAGTTTAGCAGAATACTATGACAAGAATTGTGACTGTCATCTATTTCATGAAATGTTACATGTTTTTTTATAAACACGTTATGTGTTTATTATTATAATTATATTGCTTCATAGCCTGCAGATATTCTAGCCAGCCATTTCTGGTTCATTTGGGATTTTGAGGGGTTGCTTTTTGTTGGGGTTTTTTTTTTTGAGAACATTTTTGAATGTTTTTGTGAATATTGTTATTTTTCAAAGATACTTAGAATTGCTCTTAGTTTTATCTGGACAGGTCTTGCAGTTTTAAGTGTTATGAATGATGTCATAGATTGTATTGTCATGAAGTAAGGATCATATTTGCAGCACCAAAATGTTTTAAAGCAACAGATTGAGTGAAGGAGCCTAAGAGTGATTAAGGAATAAAAATGTGAACAGTGACCTGCTTGTCCTGAAATATCCCCCCCCTTCCTCAGTGTGCAGCAGCACAGCAGCTCTGATTTAAGGTGTGAACTTCAAAATAAAAGCTTGGAGGAAGTGCATGAAAAAAAAAAGTCATCACACATTGGAGGCACAAACTAAACTGAATCACAGAGTTTTCCTCTTTGTTACAGTGTGTTCTGTGAAGGCTTTTTCTGTGGGCAGAGGGAGGGAGTTGGGAGTGGGCTCTGTTTTCATCGCATGAGAAATCTGCAGACATTTCAGTGATTCACAAAAGAGGTGGTGTTTGCATAAGAAACATACTAGCATTTGGCAGGAGGGAGGATCTTCAGAAAATCATTCTTCTCTAGTTCCTAGGAACCCAGGGAGAGCTCAGATTCCAGTTTCATTCCGATTCTTTTGTCTTACTGCAACTCTCGCTTTAAGTCCCCCAAGTTTCTAGGACTGAAATAAGAAATAGCCACTTCTTTAGACTCCAGTGTCCTGACAGGTTAGGCTTGAATTCAGCATAATATCTGCTTCTCCCTGGGTTCAGGTTCTCCATGTCTCCTGCCTGCTTTTTACCCTTGTATTAATGGAGAGTGGAGTTTCTGCCACAGAGCAAAGTTTCATGATTAACAATAACAAATATGGAACTTTCCAAATGGACTTAGTCACTCCTTGGTAAGCTGACAGTCCTGCTGCTCTTCACCAGTACATCTTGACTTGTTTTTTACCTTGGCATGGATAACAACTGAGCTTTCTGGGGAGAATATCAGACAAAATTGTCAAATACCTCAGGACTGCTGTGCTCTCGTTAATGTAATCAGTGAAGAGATGCTGCCTCCTCTTTGAGTCTAAACTACTTCTGTAGCAGAATGGTTGAACACTTAGGGTAATTTAGAGAAAAAGTGAAATCATTTGCACAGAGTAAAGGCTGCTGATAAAATTATACAGTGCTCTATCCCCAGAACTTTCCAGACTTTCCATGTTTTTTTAGCTTTGCTTACAGTTCATCTCAAAATAGGCAAAGATGTAGACTTTGGTTAGAATGGGCCATTTAAATGACCTTGGTGTGTCTTCTTTTCCAGGCTAGTAGCAGAATGGAGACTGTCCCGAGGTGTTGAGGAGCAGACACAGGCTTTCTTTGAAGGCTTCAATGAAATTCTGCCACAACAGTATTTGCAGTATTTTGATGCTAAGGAACTGGAGGTAAAGGATTGCTTGGCTATTGCTGGATCCAGGTCATTACACATAAAATAAACTCCAGTTAGTACATCTGAAGAACAGAACTTACTGAGGCTGACAACTCTTTCATAGGGAATATGGGGGAAACTTCATGGGACAGTATTAGATTAATGTGTTTTCCTTAACTTTCCTCTTTGCAGCCAACTTAGATGTTTCTGAACACCAAGATTCTGTCAGCAGAAATTTCTTATTTTGTTTTTGTGATTGTTTGATTTGCCTGTGTTCAAAACATGAGAAACTTGACAGAATGAGAGATAAAACGAGATACATAGTGGATGGTTGCATATAAATTGGGCCAAGTTGTTGGTTTGGGTTTGATCTCTCAAAATTACACTTTCTGAAGCATCTGTTCAGTTCAAAAAGTAAAACCATCAAAACAAAACGTCCCATCCCTAGTGAAGAATTGTATGGCTGGGCAAAGATAAACTGGCTTGAATGTCTACATAAAAGCCCAGAATGGTCTGGGTTGGGATCTTAAATAACTTTCCATGTGCAGGGACACCTTCCACTGTCCCAGGCTGCTCCAAGCCCAGTCCAGCCTGGCCTTGGACACTTCCAGGGATCCAGGGGCAGCCACAGCTGCTCTGGGCACCCTGTGCCAGGGCCTGCCCACCCTCCCAGGGAAGAATTTATTCCTAAAATTGCAAACTCCATTTTTCACAACAGAGATGCTCTCTAATTTGTGGCTTCTCCAAATACCCTTCATGAACCATCACCAGTCTTTGTTTGTAGAAGTTTTGGATGAAGTTTAAAATTAAAACCAAGTGTACTGTTATTGCAGGTGCTGCTAAGTGGGGGTCCAGTTGTTCTCTTTTTCTGTGTGTGAGTCACAGAAGGAAAGTGGAAATTTGTACTCCTCTGCTTATTTCCCTTCTTCTGCCCTGAAGGTACTTCTCTGTGGAATGCAAGAAATTGACCTGAATGACTGGCAGAGACACACCATCTACAGGCACTACACCAGGACCAGCAGGCAGATTGTGTGGTTCTGGCAGGTTTGCAGATTTTGCTTTATTCTCAGACCAGCAGAAGTTACAGAATACAGCTCACTGAACCACAGTCAGGACATTGAGCACACCTGCAGAGTGCAGATAGAAACTGTTACTGCTAACCCAACTGTTCCCAAAAACCACATTACTGTTCATCTGTGAACGGTGATGATGGGAAAATCTGAAGATTGAATCTATCCCTAAATGTTTATTTCAATTACTGTTTTTCAGTTTGTGAAAGAAATAGATAATGAGAAGAGGATGAGACTCTTGCAGTTTGTGACTGGAACATGCAGATTGCCAGTAGGAGGATTTGCTGACCTCATGGGTATGTATTAATAACCCTTCTAATGCAGGAGATACTTCTAAAAAGAACCAATTTATATATTTATGGCATTTAATGTATTTTATATTAAATGCTGTTTTGTAAGCCATGCATGTACTTGAGCTATGATGGAAAAAGATGGAAGGAATGTTTACATCTATTTATTGCGCTTTAAAATCACTTCAAATTGATGCATTTCTCCACATGCATACTTTGATCCAGGCAGAGCTGTATAGTGAGACAAATGTCCCTTCTCTGTGCAAATAATGGTAATCCTGTCTTTATTTAAGCCTTGCATGCTTCAGATGTGAGTTATAGTGATACAAAGGTAGCTGGACCTATGCCTTGTCTATTGGAATTTGTTACAGGGAGCAATGGACCCCAAAAATTCTGTATCGAAAAAGTTGGAAAGGAAAACTGGTTACCCAGAAGTCATACCTGGTGAGTACATAACAAATCAGAATATTGCTCTGGTTTTGGTGACCACAGTCTGCTTTGACATGTTAGTAAATTGGTAATATGCTGAAATGGTTGAGACTGTGAAAGCAAACACAAATTACACCAGTCAGCTGTGTTGTTGAGTGACAACTGAAGTTCAACTCAATAAGTTGAGCTGAACTTGTGAAAAGCTCTCGTGGCATGGAATAGATTCCATTGTGAATTCCATGGATTTGTGTAATATATTACTGAACAATTAAAGTAATTAACAGTACTGTCTAACAAGGTTGGGACTATCCTTTGTTATCACTGCAGTCCTTAGTAAAATAGCCACAATCACACACTTTCAGAGAAAAGGTCACTTCTACTCATTCCTTTGGGTGTTAATGGTAGGCAAAACCACAGAAATTGAAAATTTCCTATCTGAATAATGACTCTAGTTAACCACCTAGAGGTTGATTTTCCTCCAACTAGGAGAAGTTAATGAAAACTATCACTGTGTGAACACTTGAATCCTAACCTCTGCCCTTAGAAATATATACATTTATATCAATTGTCAGCTTTTCCTGGGGTATAAATCCCAATACCCATCTCCACAGCAAAAATTTCAATCACCCATATTAAGAATGGATTTTTTTGTTCCTATTGGATTCTTCATCAGTACTTAGTTGGTTTTTTTTATTTCTCAGTTTCAATCGCTTAGACCTTCCACCATATAAGAATTATGAACAGCTGAAGGAAAAGCTGTTATTTGCAATTGAAGAAACAGAAGGATTTGGACAAGAGTAGCTGAAATTTGCACCTCGAAGAATGTGAACCCAACACGATGTATGTGCTTCACTTCTTCTGCTTGTTGCACACTTCATTGTAAAGTAGACATGACTTGGATTATTTAACAGTACTAATGTGTAAATAAATGGATGTTATCCTGAGGTTATTCACATTAACTCTGGATTTCTACTGAGCACTTTCAGAAATCAAATGCGCAATCAGATATGGCTACAAGTGACTAATGACCGATGTAGAGATTTTATACAGCTATGGGCTCTGCTTTGTTTTACCATTCATTAATTAGAATGTGTCCTTAATGACTGACAGATTTTTAACAATAGTTTTGTCTTTCCTTTTTAGTAGCATTTTTGCTACTGATGCACTGGGAAGTTCATTGGTAGCTGCAATGCTGCAGCAGCATCCTCAGCCTCTTAACAGCAGTGTCAGAGCCAGTCTGGATCCACCTCCGTGCCATGAGCAGCTCCATTCCTTAAGCTCCTTTTTCTAACTCAAGTGTGGCCAGACTGTTTTTCCTTGCCTGGAGTCTGTTCAAGTGCCAGCTGGACTGAAGCTGCTGTTTAAGGGGATGTCAAACTGTGGCACAAATCCAGGGCATAGCTTCGCATTGGTTTATCCCAATCCTGCTCCTGTCAGCAAAAGAGACACCTGCCCAAAGTTGTTGGAACACTGCTCTGTGCCCTCTGAAGAGTTCTGAGCTTTTGCTGTGTAACACATTTTAACTTTGAAATCAATATTAACACTGTGGTACTTCACTTGTTTTGCAAAAGACAAGCCCAGCTGGGTTTGCACTGACTCCATTGAGGTTCCTGTTTGCAGGCTGTTTGTCAGCAGTGTTAATGGACATTACCCTCAGTGTTTTTCCTACATGTTGCAGTCAGTTTGCTCCGAAGAGTTCGTTTGGCTCTCAGGAAGACACACAAAACAACTGGATTCAGAAAATGATCCTACTCATCATTTCTGCGGATGAACTGATGTGTGAGACTGGCTGAGGCCAAGAGGATTAGAAAGTTCAGACACGGATTACAGGTTTTTTGAGAAGCTGAAGCATCATTAAATAGTTCTATAAAGTTTGAAAGTAAAGTTTTTTGGGGAGGTTTCTAAGCTAATTCACCCTAAGCTGCTTACAGCTAGTAACTTTTGTAGCGAGTTCCTGTTGAATTAACATCTTTTATTTCTTTTTAGAATCTGTTAATTCTTTTCCGGTTTACAATAACATTTTCCATTTTACTGCTCCTTTAGACTGAATGCACTTTTTGGGTCTGGTCAGGCCTTTCCCTTCCCCTGAAGGGAGGAAGTCAGACACCAGTGAAATGAGCTGTAGCCACAGAGAGAGAGGTGACACTTGAAATAACATGTAGCACAAAATAAAGCGAACCTGCAGCTCAAAGCACTGGGGCAGGAGCTGCATTTAAGACTCTTTTCAGATGGCAGAGCTGAAACAGGATAGTGGGAAAGTGTAAAACTGAACGTTCAGTCTGGAAAAATATTTCTTTCCTGCTGTCTCATCCATCCAAAACTGCAAGAGGGAAAAACTGATTCAGGCCTGAGAACCAAGACACTACAGGTTTTAACTGACTTCAAAAGTGTGTCAGGGCTCATTGATAAATACTTAAGGAAGGCAAGTGGGTGGGACTTGTAAGGCTTAATCGAAGGAAGGCCTGGGAAGAGGTGCTGATGATACAAAAATGCCCCTTGTTTGAAGTTTCATTGATGGCGAGAATTTACCTTCAGGTGTGACTGGGAGACTTGCCAACTTCCACAGCATATGGATCTATCACAGTATACAGCTCATGAAGAAAAAAAAAAAGCCTTATATATATTTTCTGTTAATATTAATTCTTACAATGAAATGTAGTTATCTAACATATTTACGAGAGATTAAATTAAGCAAGATAATGCAAGGTTAAGCTATGAAAAATAGTCTATGTTCTGCATATTGCTTTACAATTCTTGTAGGGAACCTAGAACTGTTGTTCATGTATAAATATCACCCAAAAGGCTGTCAGCCCTATATTTTTAAAATAAAGAATAGTTATAATTGAAATAGCCTTAGCCCTAGTTCTATAGGGTTTGGCTGTTGAATATTTTTATGGTTGAAATGTTTAGTTCAGAAAAAACATACTTGCTTGTATATATTTTTGATGTCCAGGATTCCACTTATTCCATTGTTTCTTTAATTTAAATGGCATGTTTATATGTCTTTTCTGCTGTACCAGAATGGGAGAAAGGGGGCTGGATATCCCATGCACCAGATATGATTTAAAAATATTGCAAAAAGAAGAATTCATTGAGGGGGGGAAAAATAATCAGTGAAACATTGGATTTGGCCAAATATAAAAAGTTTAAAGCAACTTTACAGTGTTACATTGACAATATTTCTGAAGACACAAGTTCAGATTCCTTAGGCATTTGACTTGTGAATACTAACAAATCTGTTAAATTTTTACAGCATGTTGTGTAGAAGTTAAAAGGAATGACACAAGCCACTGGTGCACTTTTCAGTTCTTTCTGGGGATCTGGTGAAGCAATACAGGGATGAGCCCAGAGCAGCTGCTATCCCAGATAACAGGTTTTTGTGGATTTGATTTACAAGTGAGATTTTCAATGGAGATTGATGAATTTGTCTCCCACTGCTTCAACTGTTTCAGCAACCTGAGCTGCATAAATTCATAGTATGTCACAAATGTACATTCATATGCAACTGTCCCTTGATCCTACTTACCAAGTATTAAAAGAAATTTTATTTAGAATTTTCTCTCATGAGAATGACATGAGAAAATTAAATACTGAGAATTAACAAAGCCTTATTGTTACAAGTAGCTCAGGAACTGTTCATTTACTAATGACATGCACAGTAAATACATCATGTCTTTATCTGATCTAGTATGGAAGTTTGGGGTTTTTTAAATCCAGTTGCTTGTGTTTAAAAAAAACAACCTTTTTTTTAATATTCTGAGAAAAATGAAAAATTATTTGGGGGTGTTAGGGGTTTTTTGTGGTTTTGTTGGTTTTGATTTTGTTGTTAAATTTTTTTTCTTTTATTACATGCTGCACTGGATTTTTAATCTCAACTCTGTTATATTGGTATCTCCAGCCCCTTTTTTGTGGTGTCTTTTAATTTTCTCCAAGAATCACTGTTTGTGTATATGTGCTCTAGTGAACTCGTGTAGAAACTGGGATCAGCAGCACTGGATTGTAAAATATTGTACTGAAATTCATTGTCGATATTTCCTTGCATTGTAATTTCAAATACTCAGGTAACTGTAACAGTATCTCAGTAAGTCAAATACTTTTATAAAACTACTTAAAGAGCTGGTGGTCTGGTCCTTATTCCTTACGTGTGACAGAATATCCAGGTGGAAATGAATTGTGTATGTGCTCCTGGGGGTGAGGGTCAGGTTGCCTGGACTTGTCCTTCCAGTAGGATTCTTTAGGAATAGTTCTTTCCCAAAGCCTTGTCCACCCTTGTTGGTTGCATTGGATATTGAGTGGGAGATTTTGGACACAATTTGTGGATTTTTAGTGCTTGTGGATGCTACCCTGAGGAGCCAGAGAGGGCTGAGAGGCTGCTGAGGCCTGAGGGAGAGGGGCTGGAGGGAGGTTCTGCAGGAGCCACTGCTGTAACATCTCACTGCAGCACTGTTGCAGGGATCCTAGCAGTGAGGAATGACACTGCAAGTGGTTTGGATTGACAGAGGAGGGGGAAAAACTCCAGTGAGACCAACCAGCCTTGTAGTGTACCTGATCTGCCTTGAAGGAAGAGGTGGCATTTAGAGTCTTCCTGTCATCAGAACCTCTCCTGGTGGCCACAAGCTCTCCCAGATAACTGAGATGGGCTTTGCAATAAGGTTCTCGTCCCTTCAGTGCTCACAGGACTGTCCCCTGTCAGGTCTCAGGTCGGACTTGATGATCTCTAAGGTCTCTTTCAACCTAATTAATTTTGTGATTGTGTCTCAGGGACCTGATTCTGTCCAGTTTGTTCAAATGGTCCCTAAAGTGCTCATCCTTCCTGAAGGTACAGACCTTCCCACTGGGTTCTCCCTCTGCTGACTTTCCCAGGTGTTCCTACAGGCTTGGTTAACACAATTTTGTCAGGGGCAGCAAATCCCAAGGATAATTTTTCTGTGCCAGACAAATACATGCAATAACTTTCTCTGCAGCAGGGAAGCTGGTGTGGAGTCATTTCCTCCAAGCTTTGAATGGAACAACTTCAAAGCATTGTAGTAAGTTGTGTAAACCCAAAAATTTGACACTGCTTTTGGCAGCTTTATGTGAGTACAGCTACAAGGGTATTTCACATACATCTGAAGTTTATTTTAAAAAGGCAAAAATTAATCACAGTGCAATGTATGATAAAGTTGTTTTTTTATGTTTGCTTTGATGATGAGGGTGCTAATGTCAGCACCAGCCCTGGGGTGGGAGTGTTGAAGGTTCTGTTCATTGTTCATGGTTGTTTAAACAAATGTGTTTGGTTTAGGTGTCTGATGGCAGCTGCGTACTGCATATTATTGCCCAAATCATCCACCACATCCTTACTATTGCCCAAATCTTATCATCACACAGACTGGAAGTTAAATCAATCCATGGCAAAATGACTTCTTATAGCCAAACTGTAAAACTTGCTGCTGGACTGGTAAAAGATATTAGAAATTTAGGTTGCAGAGTTGTAAATAGCCACTGGAAGAGGAATATCCATATATTAAAATAGCCATATCTTTTGGACCCTAAAGAAGGATTTTTTTCCTGATCTCTGGCAATGCCTGATCCCATGTCCATTCTCAGCCTGTCAGCCTAGCAGTGCATAACAGAAATCTTGCTTTCTCTAAGGAGAGTCTTGGTAGATTGAAGAGGCCAGTGAGTTTACCTGCTGTGTCAAATCCCAGCTTCCAGAGAGGGGGAAAAAATATCTAAAAATACTTTGTGAGGACATGTTTTACATTTCACCCAATACCAGCTCTCTGTGACTGCTGTGGGAGCCCAGTGTCTGTTTGCTGATTCTGGGGTCATGGTCCCAAAAGAAGGAGCATTCAAACTGATAGGGAGTAGGTTTAGATTGGATGTTGGGAAGAAAATCTTCCCTGTAAGCGTTGTGAGGCCCTGACACAGGATGCCCAGAGAAGCTGAGGCTGCTCCATCCCTCAAAGTGTCCAAGGCCAGGGCTTGGAGCAGCCTGGGCTAGTGGAAGGTGTCCCTGCCCATGGCAGGGGGTGGAATGAGATGGGCTTTAAAGGTCCCTTCCCACCCAAACCACTTTGGGACTCTCACTTCTAGCAGAGCCTGAGGTCCGGGGGAAAGTCCCAGCTGCTGCTGTTGTGTGTAGAACAGAGCAGGGGTTATGCAGGATGCATTTCTTCAGTGTGTCATTTTGTTTTCCCATCAGACGCTGGGTCATCCCCACCTCTGGCATCCCTCCCTCAAGGGGAGCCGAGAGCTCTTCCTTTCTCACTGGCAGGGGCAGCACACACCTTTGCCCTCAGGACGCGGATCCCCGGTGCTGTGGCAGGGTTTGGGGTGCACCATGCCTTGGAGTGCTTCTGCCCCTGTCCCGGGGGGCTCCGGCAGCAGCTGAGGGGACGCGGCCATTTGCGGGGAAAAAGAACTCCCCACACCCGTTATCACAGAATTACAGAATGGTTTGGGTGGGAAGGGACTTTTAAAGCTCATATCGTTCCACGCCCTGCCATGGGCAGGGACACCTTCCACTAGCCCAGGTTCCTCCAGGCTCCGTCCAACCTGGCCTTGGACACTTCGAGGGATGGAGCAGCCTCAGCTTCCCTGGGCAACCTGTGCCAGGACCTCCCCACCCTCACAGGGAAGGATTCCTTCCTAATCTTTAAACCTCCTCTCTTTCAATGTGAACCAATCCCCCCTTGTCCTGTCCGTCCAAGTTCTTGCAAACAGACTCGTCCCACCTTTCCTGTAAGTCCCTTTCAGGTCCTGGAAGGCAGGGCCTTCACTGGTGTCCCTCCAGCGGGATAAGCGTCCCGCTTGGGGAAGATTCGTGCGGGTTCCGAGGGATTTGAGGGCTCGGGGCGGTGTCTCCGGAGCGGTCCCGCCCCACGCTCCAAACGCTTCCGGGGCAGCGCCGGGGCCGAGACGGGGCGGAGGAGGCGGCTCGATCATGGTGGGTGAGGCCGGTCCGGAGGCCGGGCGGGGCCCCTGTGCCGTCCTCGGGGGTCTCTGTGCCTCCCCGGCCCTCGGGAGCTCCTGCGGCCGGCGCCGAGCGGGGCGGTCCCGGTCCCGGCTCCCCTCAGGCACAGGCGCTGCCCCGCGGGCGGGGCCCGGGTAAAGGCGAGACTCCGCCGCGGGGGCTGAAAGCTCCAGGCCCGGTTCGGTTCGTGTTGGGTTGTGTGTCGGGTTCTGTGTCAAGCCCCCGGGCGGGGTCCTGTTTGTGTGGGGCGGGCCCGGAGCTCCGGGCCGGGAGAGCTGCGGGTCCCGGCGCTGCCTCCGAGGGGCTTCACTGGCTCTGGCCGGCCCTGAGTCACTGCGGGGAGAGGCCGAACCTTCCCCCGATCCAGCCCAGCCCTGTGCCGGGGAAACGCTCACAGCGAAACCTGCATTTCCTGCGGCTGCCGGGGCACATCCCTGAAGCTGGAAGCAGTCAGGAAAAAGAGACTGGGTTTGGGTGTCTAATAGCCGGGGCTGTATTCCTTCTGTTGTGATTGTATTGGAGGTTTCTCCCTGCTCAGATGTGTTGCCGGCTATTGCATGTTGATGAAACTGGGGATCAAAAAGTATGTCAAAATTTGTAAAATAATTGCTAACCGAAGTTGCAGAGGGAAAATTGAAATTATATAATAAGATGTGATTTTTAGGCAAACCTAGGAATTCAGGTATTGCAGATGAAAACAGGAAGATAAAGGCTGCTGTTGTACATATAGCAAAGGGTATTTAGCAGCAAAACGGTGTTGAGGGAGTGTTCATTCTCCTTTTCTAGAGTGCATCTCCTCCATGTGCTATCTCTTGTAGTCATTCAGCTTTTCATTAAAATGGTGTGTGTCTGTGTGTGTTTCATGAGTTAAACATGTAATTTTTTTCTCAGTACTGTTTTTGTTGGTCTGCAGTGGAACTGCACTGACTTGTGGAGGTGCTAGACAAGCCCCAGAATGGGAATAGGAGGAGCAGGACCTTCACACATCAGCAGCAGTGAACTGTCAGAGCAGATCACCCACCTGAGAGTTAGATCAGCTGAAGGTGTTAGAGGAAATTAAAAACTGGCATCCTTCTTTATGGATGCTCCTTTGCATCTGAAAAGGTTTATTAAGGTTCTGTGAGGGAAAGTATTTAATCAGGACTAAAATCGTGCTAGTAAGAAAGCAGAAAATGAGGTCATAATAGATTTACCATTTTGCCCTTGTCTTTTCTCACCATTTGTGCAACCTTTTGTATGTTCTTTGTTTAATCTCCCTTGTCTTCCATTTGAGAATAGTCCAGCATTCAGAAATAATCAAGAGTTTTGTTGAAAATACTTGAATTTTTCTGGGCTGGATCGCACAGAAAAATTTGCTTCATCAAGACCAGCTCGGGGGGATCCCATCTCTTACGAGCCACAGGTTGTGTTACCAAAAGCATCCTGAGGAAAGTGCTGGTGGTGCTGGGGTTGGTGTTTGTTGTGTTGTGCTGTGCTGTGCAGGGTTGTGTTTGTTGTTGGACAAGGTCTCTTCCCAGGGAACAGGGCATGTGACATCTTTGTGTCCATTTGCTGTGGGAGGAAGTGGAGAGGGTTGTTCAGGGTGCCCGGGGAACACAGCCTTGGCCAAATGCCCCTTGTAGGTCTCACCTGTCATGGTTTGAGTGATTCCTGTCTCCCCAAACCATTTCTGGGGGACTCTGCCTTGCAGAATCTGAAAGACGTTGCTTGTTTCTGTTTCCTTTAATGGGAATGAAAAGTGCCAGCTTTGGAAACCAGCTTAGGTGCAAGATTTTCCCACCCTACTGCAGATGCCATAGTTACATTTTAATGAGTGTCTTGTAGCAGGAAAGTTGTGCAGAAGGTACTGAAACCTCCTTTGATGGTTTTCATAGAGCAGATAAAGGACTCTTCCCTTGGCCTGCATTGGCATTTTTTCTTTTTTAATTTGTAAATTATAGGCAGTGGTTACAGCCTCACAGACGTCCCAGCACAAATCAGAATTAGAAACAAAGAGTGTTCATTCATTGTTTTTCCCCTTACTTCTCTTATTTGTAATTGCTTTTGGCATTCATTTGATAAAAGGGAAGGTCATCTTGCACCCACAATGTATCTTTTTCCTACTTTTTTCATAAAATCCATGTCCATTTTCAAAGATGATTTTTGTTTGACACCTAAATTGTAGCAGTCTGATTGCAGCTTCCAGCTGCAAGCCTTCAGCAGGAGGCTTGAGGAGGAGGAGAGAGGGGAGTTCCAGGATGATAATCACAAATGAGTAAAGAAGAAAGGCAGGTGGAAAATAACTGGAAAGGTCATGCAGAAAAGGTGGCACCAAAGTACAGACACTTGGCTGTATAAAACAGTGTAGACATTGGTTGTTTAATCATCCCTGTGCAGCTTTGTTTTCAGCCACGTTTTCCCAAAGCTTTGGTGGGAGGCAAAGAGCAGCTGTAACCCTGTATTGATTTGTGCTTTGTCTTGCAGGCTGAGGTGGAGGAAACACTGAAGCGAATCCAGAGCCAGAAGGGAGTGCAGGGAATCATCGTGGTGAATGCAGAAGGTGCTGTGTCAGCCTCACTTTTCCGACTCATCACTTACTCCAACCACCCACTTTGAGGGCTGCTGCTTATACCACTTGCACTTAGCTTAGAGTCCAGCTTTGGGAAAGGTTTTCCTGCAGCCCAAGGAGACAGACAGACAGGCTACAAGAGAAAATTTGGTTTCCAATTTCTGCAAGCTCACTTTTTTATTTTAGGAAATAAATTCAGATAATTTGCATAAGCTCCGAAATATTTTGAGTTATTGCAGTGTTTGAAACTGAGACCTATAAAACTTTAATCAGTAGCCCTGAGGCTCTTACAAGGTGTAAAACTTGCTGCTGGGCCTGTCCAGAGCACTGCTGGCCTGGCAGACTCCAGTTCTTTAGCACTGTCTGGTGCTTGTGATCTCGTGGAATTCATCAGCAAGTTGTCTCTTTTTGGAGTCTCTGAAGAGTTCAACAGAGCAACTTCTTCAGAGCATTCTGAATACACTGTGAACAGTCCAAAAATTGAATATTTCCTAGAAATAATCCTTAGAAAAGATGACAGTAGCTACATGTGAATAAACTGAGGATCAGATCATGCAGCTTGGCTCCTGCTCTTCTGTGCTTTTCTGTGATGGTTGAGTGGGTTGTGCTGTCTGTGCTGTAGCTGCAGTTACTGGAACACACACCTGGTTTTGCCCTGCAAAATTTGCTACTTGGCTGTTGTGTTCTGACCCGGGAGCTGGGGTTTCATTGGCTTTTGGTGGGAAAACATGTCTAATGGGTGGCTGAAGTGTAAGGGAGGGAAAGCTCTGGCTGAAGAGTGTGTCTGCCCTCCAGGCTGGTTATCACTGAACCAAGGACCTCCCCAGACTGCACCACCTCTTAGGGCTGAATGTTGGAGCTTCAGCCTTGGAGCTGTGTGATGCAGCAGCTGATGTCCCCCATAATCACTGATCCCAGCCTGGCCTAGCTCAGTATTATTTAACTGGTGTTGGGGAGCCTTTCTATAGTAAAAAAAGATGTCCCCAGTCAGGAGAATAACCTGCAACACTGGTATTTCCTCTCTCCTCTACAGATAATTACTTTTTTTTCTATTTCTAATTCTCAAAATGCAAAAGTAAAGCACTGATGCTACTAGAGGCAAACAGTTCTCACCTACACCTGTGGTCCCACATCTCAGCTTTTTCATATCTTGTTTTTCTTCATGTTTTCCTCTTGCCTTCAGAGAGAACACTCCTAACCCTTGGTGCAGTGAGATTGGACCTGGTGATGCCCAGAGTGGGGGTGGTTCTGGATGTTTGTCACTGAGCCTTGCTGTCCCTCTCCTGCAGGTATTCCCATCAAGAGCACCATAGACAACACCACCACCATTCAGTACGCCGGCCTCATGCACAGCTTCATCATGAAGGCCAGGAGCACCGTGCGGGACATCGATCCCCAGAACGACCTCACGTTCCTGCGGATCCGCTCCAAGAAAAACGAAATCATGGTTGCTCCAGGTAGGAGAGAGCAGGGCAAAAGCAGGAATCTGGGAATCCAGCAGGATTGTTTTCTCTTGAGACTGACACTGTCAGCCTGGAAGGAGTCTGCCAGCTGCTTGTGTTCATATTGGATAATCCCTTCTTTCCAAGAAGCTCTTCTGCTTTCTGGAGAGTTGAAAGCTTTATCATTTGTCACTTATCAGACCTAAGTTTCCTTTTTCATATTTGAATGTGGCAATTCCCTTCCCTCATTTTGTGTAGATCAAAGTAGAAGGTATTAGATAATGCTTGAGAGAGTGCTGCACCCTCTCATGTTTTGTTTTTCAGAATAAAACTGTAGGATTTGGGAGAAATTATGTTCTGGGGGCAATTTCCATTCAGAACTGTGGACTGAGTGATAAAACAGGACAGTCCTGACCTTCCAGTTCTGGGAAAAGTATTAGAGCACACTGTAGATGTAATCATGAGTCATGGTATTATACAGCAACAGCAGCAACCTTCTTTTCAGGAAACATCCTCAGCATTTTGTTTGATTCCAGACTGGGAAGCAGCGAGATGAGTGCAGGTCCCTCATGTGGCAGGAATTCAGCCTTGTCCCTGTGTGCTCCCTGCTGGGATGGGGCTGGTGGAGAGGCCAAGCACAGAATGGCACTTCCCTAGGCAGGCTTGGCTCAGGGCAGATTTTAACACAGGCTCTGGTTCATGCTGAGGCAGCCTCAGAAAAAACTGCTGTGGCCCCAGTGTGCCTGTGAGAGAAGGGCAGTGGCTACCTTGTACCAGTTACTGTAGTTTCCTGGCAGAAACTGGGTTAAATTCAGCTGCCCTGGGAACATGCAATTTCTAAAGCTGAGAGTTTTTTGCAGTAAAACCCATAAAATAAATGATCTGACATTTGGATCCTATTTTGCTCATTGAGAATGAATGTCAGGGCTCTGGAGTTTCCACAGCACACCAGAGAGATGTGAAAAATGTTGGAATTTACTGTTTCTGTGAACAAATACCAGAAATAAAACAATAATTTTCTTTTTTCTTTTTCTCTCCAGATAAAGACTATTTCCTGATTGTCATCCAGAATCCAACTGAATGATTACACTGACTCAGTCTGGTTTTTTTCCCTTTGCCTGTTTTATTTTCCCTGTTTTATTTTCTATTTAATGGTAAAGAATAGAGCATTAGTGTTAACTGTGCTGTGACTCTTCAGTAAGGTTTGGGAAAATGAAAGCAGGTGGTTTTGTTGTCTACAAACAGAAAAAAATGGCGCTTTTTGTATCACAAGTCATTTTGAGGGGGAGCTAGTGAGTTGAAATTTGGCAGTAAAAAATGCAACATATTCTTTTAATAGCTAATATAATAAATTTCAAATGATAACCAAAAAAAGACTATTCTTTGTATGCTTCTATGCTTCTTTCATCACTGAGCTCTGCTTTTACACTCTTAGTTTTGAATGGCTGTAAATATGACTGCCTGTCCTCTAGTTCTGTCTTACTCTGTTGATTTTACTTCAGAAAAGTCTGACCATAAGAAATTAAAGTGTCACCAGTAACTGGTTTTGTCTTACGTGTTTTTCTTCTGAAGATTTTAAGTTTTCTCATGATTGATTGAATTTTTCTTCAAGAAACAGAACCATCCTAGGACTGTTTCTGTTTGTCTGTTGCTTTCTCTGAACAAGGATTTGGCCCAAGGGCATGTACAGTGCACTCACAATTGACTCTTGTGTTACAGCGTTTTCCTTCCACTTTCTTTCTGTTCCAGATGGAATTTTCATGGCTAAGGAAGGCCATTGAGGCTGTCCATGGGAGATCTCACACTATCACAGCTCTATAGCAAATTTGATCTGCTATTTTCCTTTAGTATTTTTTTATTGATGCCATTAAGCACAAAAAAAAAAAAACAAACCCACATGGTTACTCCAAAATGCTCAGTGGGTTATTTTGGTGGAGATTTTCTTCAGAAAAAAAAAAAAAAAAAAAAAAAAGAAGCAGGGGTGGGGGGTGTTCCAGAAAATGTATCTGTGGAGATTTTGGTAAAAAATGCTGTTGACTTGACATTTGTGGCTTTCAGAGCCCAGCAAAGGGTGGGTGTGTGGGGGACTCAAATAGCCACAGTAACCTACATGTTCAGGGTTTTCTCTGTGCATTTTCAGACCTGGGCATTACTTTTTGGACTGTGTCTAATGTAGGTGGTGCCATGAAGGTCAGAAATGCCTGTTGGGGTCTGTAGCCCTGTAGCATCAGTGCTTTGGTGTCCCAGCTGCCCCCGTGACTCAGTGTTGGTGGTTGTTGTTCATGAGCTGCGGCTCCCTTTACACTAGGTCTGGTTTAAGTCATTCCATCAAAACAGGGAATAGGATCTGGAATTCTGCTTGGCCTTTGGAGCAGCTCCTGATACACAGCAGTTTACATAATGCCTGATCTGCAATAATTGATTGCTGCTTCCCAAAGAAATGACCTCCAGCAAACTGAAGCCTGGGTAATAACTGAACAGTGAAGCAAGGCAGAAGAAAAATGTGACCTCAGTCATCTCTCTCTGCTGTTTGTAACCCTGAGAAATATTTCCTTGGAGGTGGTGACCTGCTTATGGATTTTGGTTTTCCCAATTAGGAGGCAGTGCTACTTCTCTGAACAGTGAAAGATCTGCAGTGTCCTGCATTCTTTTGGACAGTTCCTTAAGGACAGCTGTCCTACCAGTAGCATTGTGTCAGAGGAGCTTGGGACAGAGTGTTGAGTGTTTTACTTAAAGCAAGCTGTAATAAATAACCTATTGCAAAACAAAATATTATGGCCTTTTCTGTTGTGTTGAGATCATAAACTTGCAGTGAAATGACTGAGCTCCTCCTATGTGCTGGTTGGTTGGGGGTTGGTTTAGGTTTCTTTTCTCAGTGATTGAGAGCAGCCTCAATGAAATACACTTGGGAATTTGAATGAAAGGCTCTTAGACTGGGTTTGGAGTCAAGGAGCTTGTTGGATCCATCTGGGCAGGGCTTGCTTATGCCATGTACCATGTAGCTTGTGCCACCTTTACACCAGCATACAAAGTTAAAGATGTATTTTTTAAAACTGGCAAGGGGAAGAATGAAGCTGAAGAACAACTTCCATTTAGTTACTATGGAAGAAAGTAACTGGATAGTACCTAAACTAATAGACTAAACTAAAGTTTATTTGGATCAGGACCATTAAAGGGTCACAGAGCTGGCAGCAATTTCCATGTATGAAAGCTAGGAGAGGGTTTCACTTGCATTATTGTAAACAGGGTCAAAAAAAGGATGGATGGAGCTCAGCCTCTGGTCCTGTGCTTCGTCAGTCTGGACCTGGTTATTCTTGTGGTAAAACTACTGCCAAACTGAGGAAGAGTAGAAAAATGAGCATTATGGTTCCAGTCTTTTCATAGCCAGGATCACAGGCAGCCTGAGCAGCCTGTGCCACCTGCACCTTGGAGCTGCTCTTCTCTGGGACTGGAGACTGGCCTGGTTTGCTGTCTTGAAAAAGTCAATTTTGGTTCTGGTGGATCCTCATGGAAGGCTGAGGAAGCATCTGCTGCTGGGAAAACAGCCCCTGATGGATTAACAAGGTAATGAAAGGGGGTTTGGGCATGGCTCTGGGCTGGGAAGAGCAGCACTTGAGGCCCAAGGATGTGTCTGTTGTGCTGCCTCTGTGCTGAGATAAGGCTGTGACAGAGGAGTGGAGGTAACGCTGTAAAAGCCGAGCTTGGAGACACCTTCTGTGGATTTGTGTCCAGAACCCTCTCAAGTAACTCCTCCCCTGCCTAAGGTGGCTGATGACAGTGTCCTTCACATACAGGACATGGAGGACCTGTGGCTGCCCTATCCCTGGCCGTGTCCATGACTAAGTTGGACAGTGCTTGGAGCAGCCTGGGACAATGGAGGGTGTCCCTGCCCATGGCAGGGGTGGGACTGGATGAGATTTAAGGTCTCTTCCCACCCAAACCAGTCTGTGATTTATGTTTGATCTTGTCTTAGCTACTTCTCTAAGGGACAAAGGCAAATATCTCACACCAAGAGAAGCTGGGCTAAAGTGAGCAGAGCTACAGCAGCTCCTGGGACCCACCAGCTGCAGGAGAAGCAGAAGCAGCTGGGGGTGAAAGGGCAGGAGCTCAGACACTGCCCTGGCCAGCAGGAGCATGAGCGTTAACACAGTTCTGTCAACAAAAGTACCCTTCCTTTACCAGCATTACAGGATTCCTTAAGGGAGATTTCCCTCATCTGCCATGGTTTCACAAGATCCAGGAGTGCTCATTGTCAGTGGTGCTACACTGTGGAATCCGGCATTTGGGAAGTTCATTGTTGATTCCAGGTCATGTTAGGACAGCTCACTGGTGCCTTGAACCTTTGATTGATCCAGGGGAGAGAAGGGTTGGATCTGAAATGCCCCTCCTTAAATAAGGAGTTTTGCCAGTGACATCAGTAAGACCAGGCAACAGAGGCATTAATGTCTGCAGGATTTTAAGGAAGCTGAGGGCTGAAGGAAGAAATGTATAAATTAAATCAAACTTCTTTGATCCATATCCCATTTCTGGAAGTACATTAACATGCTGAGAAGCTCCAGAGCTCCTATGAAATGGGATTTTTTTCTCCCTCTTCAGGGTCTGAATAATATTCTGTGGAATTATGGCCCCAGTCCTGCTATGAGGCCTGCATGGATAAAACCAGGGGCCACATCACTAAACTGGAAAGACTTCCACATTCTTCTCATCAAAAAGAGTTTCACACGTTATAACAACAGTAATAAACCCCTTTGCTGAGGATGAAGTCTGTTAGGGGTCATCACTTGCCATGTCTGATTCAACATTCCTGCTTTCCCTTCAATATTTTTTGATTAACAGGGCCTATATCAGAGATTAATATCTTTACTTGTATTTTAATTATGAAGGTGAATGTAAAGAGTTTATATTTCCTTACCAGTGTATGCTTTTTTAACTACTGCTTGGTAGTAGTTAAAAATGGCCCATTATATTATAAAAATGGCCATGAAAGTGTTTTCTTTCTTGGGTAAATTTAACAAGGAAACAAGAATTTCTTCAATTCCCATTAAACATATATTTGTTTTACTAAGTGACACAGTAATCAGAGCAGTTTTTTTCAAAACTGCATCTTTCATACATTTTTTTTTTTACCAAGGTTGAACTTAATCCTTTAACATTTTGTGTTTGCTCCTGTTTTGTGCCAATTCACTGTAACAATGAGACATTGCTCCAGCATGATACAGCTCCTGTTGTGGCATGCAGTGAGGAGATATATTAGACCTGGTGAAACACTGATGCTCTGTTTGCAGTTGTTTTTGATTCATTTACCAGCTCCAGAAATAGCTGCCCTATTTGTAGTCGTGCTGCGGGCTTTAATATATTCAGCATAGCCATGGCTGTGAATGCAGCAAGGAAAACAAAGGGCTCATTAGCTGGGAGATGATTGGGGTAGATATGGGAATTGCAAATGACTGAGTACCTGTGTGAGAGTAGTTCATGTCCAGATTTGTTGGCTGGAATCTATGGTCTGAGCTGTTGTGGCTTCACCCCCACACAATCCTTCCTTCTCCTCCACAACAGCCACGTTTGCTGCCCAAAGCTGGCAGTGACACTTGGGAGATGTTTGAGCTGAGATGTCCAGAAGATGCCACTGTCGGCTGGAGTCACCAACACCTCTGTCCTTTGAGCACCTCTGGAAATCCCAGCCCAGCTGTGCTTCTGCTGCCTTAAGCAAGGCCCTCAGGTGCTCTGCTCCATCAGGACTGGAAAAAATGCTCGTGTTTGGAGCCATCTCTGAATAAACCATTATGTACCATCAAGAAATGGGGATGCTCTGCCATGGTGTTCCTATGGCATGGCAGTCCTCATGTCACCAGTGCTCTCTCTCATTTTGGGGCACATAAAAAAGAGGGGAAGATGTCTTATTACTAATAGGACAAGAGGGAATGGTGTTAGATAAGAGGTGAGATTTCGATTGGATACTGGGAAGGAATTCTTCCCTGTGAGGGGGTGGCGAGGCTTGGCACAGGGTGCCCAGAGAAGCCGTGGTTCTCCCATCCTTGGAAGTGTCCGAGGCCACTTGACGGGGCTTGGAGCACCCTGGGATGGTGGGCAGTGTCCCTGCCCCGGCAGAGGCTGGCACGGCTGTTCGGTGTCTCCCATCCCAGCCCGTGTGTGTTTCCGAGCTCTCCCGGCTCCGTCTCTGCGGGGCCACGGGCCGAGCTCCGGGGTCGCGGGGGTGGGCGGAGCCCCGGGCGGGACAAGCTCCGCCCCCGATGGGCGGGGCCGGTGACGTCAGCGCCGCTCCGCCGCAGCCCCAGCGCAGACGGAGCCGCCCGGTGCCGGTGCCGCCCCGGTGCCGCCGCGATGCCCTCGGACCGGCCCTTCAAGCAGCGCCGCACCTTCGGTGAGCCGGGACCGGCCGGGAGCGGCCGCGCGGGAGGGAGGCAGGGAGGGACGCGGGGATCTGCCCTGCGCCGCCCCCGCCATGCTGCCCTGCGGGGCGGCCCCGCCCGGGCCGGGGCTCGGCGGCCGCGGGTCCCCGCCGGGCGCGGCCGCTGGAGCAGCGGGGCCCGGGCCGGGGGCGGCGGCGCCGCAGCCGCCGCGCGGTGATGTCATCCCGGCCGGGCCCGCACCGGGGGGGCCGGAGCGGAGCGGTGTCCCCGGGCCATCCCCGCTGTGTCGCTGCTCTCCCGGGGACCCGTGGCCCTGGGGCGCGGGGGCGGTCGCCACGGGCCGTGGAATGCCCAGGACGAGGGTGATGGCCGGGTGGCCCTTTTGACTGTCAGAGCACAAAGACCTCCCTAAAAATCGCCTTCCGCGCTCCTCATCTCGTCAGCGTTAGGGCGGGTGTTGTTCCAGGATGCCACACGCCCTCTATGATGGTTGTGGAGACCCAGAGGAGCCAATGCTCACATCCTCCATCCTCCCCACCCCTTTGTCAAAGGTGCGTGGTAGGGAGGCTCAAAAGGTGAGGAGGTGACTGTAGAAAGTCACAGATTTTATCTCCAGACTCGGTAGTGGAGTCCCAGGAAACATCAGCTGCTGTTTCTCTTGCCCTTTTCCAGCTGGCACAGGGAGAGGTGTGTGTCTCTGGCAGGTTAAATTCCCGGGGAGAGAGTATCAGTTGATCTTAACTGGCTGTTTAATGGTGAAATTGGTGTTTCCATGCCATAAAAAACCTCATATTGTGTCAGAGACTGTCCAAACGCAGGTGAGGGCGTTGCCTACATGAGTTTTAAAATTGGAGCTTTTGCCTGCTGAAAACTGATGATCCAGCCCCTTGCCGCTCTCTTGGAAACTGTAAATATTTGTTATTTCATTGGCACAACCCTTCTGGCCTTGAATGCTTACCCAGCCCTCCCCTGCCACAGAACCGAGCCAAGGGAACATGCACAAACAAGAACCAGCCGAAGCCTGAGAGCTTGGGATACTTGCTGGGTTCCCGCTGTGTTCTCCCTTGCTATGTATTAAAACCAGTAAAGTCCTAAATCAGCCCCTTAGTAACTACCTACTCTTAAACCGGTGAGAATCAGCTTATTATGGTCAAGAAGAGACTGTGAATTGCTCTGTGAATTGCTCAGACTTTGCATGAGCCAGAAGGAAAACAAAATCTGAGGCTCAGAGTAGTTGAAAGAAATCAGGATTAAAATAGCCCAGGAGGGACAGAGGGGGTGAGAGAGTTTGGTGCTGGTAACTGCAAGTGCTCCTTGTTTCTCTGTACTTTCCTCTGCCCTTTTGCTCTCTCAGCTGACTGGGCTGCAGAGCTGAGCCAGGAGGAGGAGGAGGCCTGGCAGCCCCCACAGTTGCTTTGGGTCAGGGCTGGAATTATTCTGTTGGAGAAAGTAAATACGGCTTGTTTTTGTCTTTGAATCATTACACAACAGGAGCAGGAAGCGATTGTTTACAATGCAGTTGGAGAGGGCTGGTGGAAAACATCTCCAGTGATTCTGTACCCTCAGAATGGCTTAATTTTTAAGGCTTCAAAACTTTACAGAAATGGAACGGTTCCAAAAAAGCAGTGAAAAGGCAGAGTCAGGGCTATGGCTGTTTACAAAAGGCACCCAGGCTCCAGTTTCATGGCAAGTGGCTGCCTTAGGTCTTGATTTGCTGCTCCTCAGTGAAGATTCTGCTTTCCTCAATGCTTGTGTTCCCCCTTCTTGTATTTTCGGAATTTTTCTGTGAATTTCTTGTTTATTCATCTGCTTGGTCTTGTGTCGCTCCCAAGTAAAATTTCCTGGTTTCTCTTCACCATTGTTGAGGACTTGAGAAGGGGACTGTCTGGGAAACACCAGGGGTTTGATCCAAGGTGTGTGGAGGGCATGGAGCTGTGACTCCTGTGATCTGAGGTGTTGTCCCTGGTGGGCAGGTGAGCTCTGAGAGCCAGTCCTTGGCAGCAGAACGTCCCTGCTGTGGGTGCAGGGCTTAAAATGTGGCAGCACCCTCTGCATCCATGTGCTGAACCCAGAGGCTGAGGCACGTTCAGATCTGTTGCAGGAGTCCAAAACAATTCCCAGAACAAAGCTGTGTTGTGTGTCAGAGGAACAGGCTGTCCTGGCAGTAGTGAGAGTGTGCAGCAGCCTGACGACACCGTCGCACTTCCCGAAAGGAACACGAGTCCTTGGGAGCATTGTCCCACTGCTGCTGGAGCGGGGTTTGCACTGGGCAAATTTTCAATGCAGCACAAAACCAGCGTGGTGACAGAAACGGGCCTGGATCCCAGAGCGGCCAGAGGACCCGGAGTACCTCGCTCCTGTGCCCCGGTGTCCGGCTGAAACCGAGGCAGGAACACACCTACGTGTGTCAGCTGGAGCCCCTGGCTCGGTGACAGACAGAGAGCTTTGACCTCAGCCTCTGTGGACAGTGTGTTCCCATCCCAGGTTCCATCCTCTGGGAGATCTGCCTTTGGTTGTGGGAAGCCACTCCTCTTCAGAGGAAAGGCAGCGGTGGGTGTGGAGCGAATCCCCTGTTGGCTCTGGGGACCAGCATCCCTGGGGACTCACCCACTGTGAGCCAGCCATGCCTGTACCCACTGAGACAACAGCAGTGGCTGAATTGCATACACCATACTTCATACACCATCTTGTGCTTATCACAACAGTTCTGCTAGTTGGTACTTTGGGAAAACATCTGCATATTGATGTGGGGTCGGTCTGTGAGCCCTCGCTGGTCCTTGGCTGGTCCTCAGGGTGTCTGTGCTCTGGCAGCTGTGCTTTGAGAGATGGGATTCCTTGAGAGGATGCTGCTGCTTAGCTGCCTTTGTCTTGGATTAATTACTGAGGACATTCTGTGACTTGACTGGATGTGGGGGTAATTATCAGCGTTGAAGAACTGAACAGGCTCCCAGAGCCAATGCCAGCCTGACATGTAGACCACAAATTTTGATTTTTTTTATTATTATTCCTTTATATAATACAAGGTCCTGACTGGCAGCCAGGAACAATAAAACCTGTGTGTTTTGTTAAATACTTTTTTTTTTTTCCCCCCACTATAAAAACTTCAGATCATCCTGTGAGCCAGAAGGGTGGAGACTGGTGAATCCAGGGGCTGCCAGGCTGGTAGGCCCTTGATGCCTCTGTCCTCGAGTAGCCATGAGCCATGGACAAGTCATGTCCCTTGGCTTTGGTGTTCCTTCTGTGATCAGCCCCAGCGGGGATCACGGCCAGGAGAGTCACTTGGGAGGTCTCACAGTGTGTCACCCGCTCATGTGACATTCTGTGGTTGACTGGCAGTGTGTAAACTCCACCAGCTCTGACATGCTGTTGTTTGCTGCCTTTTGTTGTCAGAAGGTGGTTTAAGGCTGTGAGAGAAAATGCAGGAATGAATTCAAGACTCTGGTGTCTGGCACATGTCCCCAGAGCACCTGTGCATGTCCTGTTTGTGCACATATAGCACTGACCTGTGCTGGGCAAAACACTCTTGGTGCATGCAGGTGCACGGTGGCTGCAGTCCTGCCAGCAGTGCCAGGTCTTTCTTTGAGCAATTTGGAGTGTCCTGAGTAGTTGTGAGAAATGTGAGTGTGTTCCTGCTGTCTTGGAGGCTTATGGATGGGAAGGTTGTCCAGGTGGAAGGTCACACAGCAGGCAGAGGGAAATCCTGGCACAGCAGCCTCCTGAGGGCTTGTACAGAGGGAACTTGCTGTTCCTTTACCAAGGATAGTGAAACTGTGATTAAATGTTGAGCAAAAAAGCAGTTCCTTATCTGAAACTATGATGTAAATACTCCGTTTGCCATCCTGACATGACACACAAGGTGCTGCCTGTTTGCCCCTTGTGCTCAGGGGGTGCAGTGAGTTTCAAGTTGTTTGGATGATGGAGGTCCAGTGTTCATCCTGCATGGCCCATGGCAGGAGTGAATCACAGGATGACAGAATGGTTTTCTTTGGAAGGGGACATAAAGTCCATCTCATTCCACCCCTGCCATGGCAGGGACACCTTCCACTGTCCCAGGCTGCTCCAAGCCCCATTCAACCTGGCCTTGGGCACTTCCAGGGATCCAGGGGCAGCCACAGCTTCTCTGGGCACCCTGTGCCAGGGCCTCAGCACCCTCACAGGGAACAATTCCTTCCCAGTATCCCATCTAACCCTGCCCTCTATCTGTTTAATGCCATTCCCCCTTGTCCTGTCACTCCAGTGGTACTGTACAACCAGAGGACGAGTCTTGACGTGTATTTAGAGTTCACAGTTGTGGTGTGGCTTGGCTTGATCACGAGCTGAGCCCTTATCATGATTTGCCAGATACAAATGCTCATTCCTGAAGCCAGGCTCAAAATCATACTCCTGTTATATTTTTAAACTGCTAAAAAAAATGAAGTGTGTCCTCTTTGTGTTTTAAAATCCATTTTCAGGCTCTATTCTGGAGCCAGGAAGGTTGGGAACTTTTGCAAATGAATAAGGCTGCTGAGATCCTTCTGCAGTCACAGGACCCCAAGAAACTGGCATTCAGAAACCCTCACAGACACTGCACATCTGGTATTGCAGTTATAGTGATGGGATGGAGAGTTGTGAAGACAGAGCATGCACTGCTCCATGTTAATGTTGGTAATACCTTCCAGGGACAGTGGAGCTTCAGGCTCCACCTAGTCCACCAAGCAGAGATGTTTTCTATCAGTTCAAAGCTTTTTCTTCAGGGCAGTGTAGGTTTGGTCCTGAGTCATTTGTCCTGTTCAGAGCACCCAACTTAGCAGACAGACAAATAAAATAAACCTGACAATGTCAGGTCTCTGCAGTGCTGCTGTCACATGTAGCCTGGGACAAAAGCACCCTGGACACGACCTCCTTCCCTCCTGGATGTGGGAGTCCCCTCTCGCTCTTCCTGCAGCACCACTGGCCTGAGAAGGAGCACTGGGCAAAGACAGGTCAGGTCAGATGCTGGGTGAGCCATGACACATTCACAGGCAGTGTTCCCTGGTGGTTAGAGGTGTCTGGCCTTAGGGTGGTGTGATATTACAGAAATAGTCATTGGTGTTCATCTGGAATGACCTGCATAACTGGCCTGTGTCTCCAGCACTTGCCAGCTCATCCCACACATATCCTGATTTCAAACCATCCAATTCCTTCTCTCCTGGTAGAAAATCTCTTGGAGAGAAGTCCATGCTCTAACAGCACTCTGGGACTGACCACGGCAGCTTCTTGAAGAAACATGTTCATTTGTGCATGCACTTCACATCTTGGGCAGATCTCTCTCTGGGCTGGCTGGCAGGGTGTTGTGTGGATGGCGGGGTGTTGTGTGGCTG